>NW_009259239.1:2058951-2086615 GCF_000687185.1 Egretta garzetta | reverse complement strand
CGGGGCGCTTCCTCCCGGGCCCCGGCCGGGCGGCACCGGGAGGCCCGTGGAGGTAGGAAGGGCCACGCAGAGTCCCAGGCCCAAAAATCCACCATGGAGAGTTACACGGGGGTTTGCCTGTGTGCGTGTGTTACGGGTCCTGTGCAAACTCTTACAGGTGTGTTCAATTTCATGTGCGTGCAAGACCTTACTGGTGTACACCGGGCTGAGGACCTTTGAGCTAAGGCTGAGAATAAGGCTCTGCAGAGCTGTGGTGCTAACTAGTACAAGAAAAAAAAAACAAAACAAAACCAAAAACCCCTTGGCAGAACTCATCTGATTTTTATTTTTTTTTTTTTTTCCTTGGGGTCAGAGCTGAATACTGCTTGGGTCCCAGTCTGTGAGATGCATCCCACCCTGCAAGCTGTGAAACTGCACCCAAGCAAAGAGCTCAGAGCACCAGTCCAGGCGCTAAATCAGGCCCTGAGTCAGCAGGGACAAGAGGTTAATTAGGTTGGCCAACCTATTATACATCTGACAGCCGAGCTGAAGTGGACAGGTGTAGTATGAGGGAAATGGCATGGCAGTGGGCACTGAGATCTGCAGTCTCTACAATAGATTTCTGAATGTATTTTTAAAGAAGCCTACAAGGTTGCACATTCAAAATACTGAAAACATTTAACGTGTGTGCTTTTTAACAGATGCTTTCTGCTATTCCTTCTGCTTCCTCACTGCCCATCACTATCTGGTCTCTGAGTTACAAACTTGCACCTGCAGTCTTGTGAAACTAGAGAAAGTTTGGTTCTTCGCAGGAGCTAAAAAAGGAACCCTAGAGAACAACTTGAAGGCTAATACATAAACCCTTGGGAGTTTCAAACTGAGCTAGCAATGCAACTTTACATATGTGCTGCTGCAGTGTAACATGAGGGAGGAACCAACAAATTTTATACCGGGCATCTTTTGAAAGGTATCTCTCATCCAACCTCGATTCAAAAGAAAGTTCTCCAAATCTGTAAATGTAGCTTCTGACTTTGTAGTTGTAAATCTGTAGGATTTAAACAGGAAAGTAGTAACTTGCTTGGAAATTTATTGTAGCTGGCACTATACAGCAGGTTGGATTATGAAGTTAAATCTTTCCATAATAAATGAACATGCTTCAGATGTCAATTATGCTTTCTCCCGTTTTCCTTTTTTATAAAGAGGCAGGATTTTCAGGGAGAGACAGTACCCTTCATTAGGCCAAGAGCTGATTAAACCAGGCAGGCCTTAGAGTGCATAAATTCTCCATCAGCCCATCATAGGACAGCATCCCCACCAGAAAATTGGCGGTGCTAAATTCTTCCCTTGGTTATGATAATTCTGGAAAGCTGTATATTTTTCTTGTCATTACAACATAATTTACAACTCACCTTATTCTGTATTCTAGTTTTCTCTTTCACTTTATTGCTTAATGTGTTCTCTTTCAGCATTTTATTACAAATGCATTAAAAAAGAGGATGCAGTTTCATCTCTTTTCTGTATCCCATCTGATTAGGACTACAAAACTAATTACTATGATTCTAAACACTATGAGATTGAATCCAAATGTGATGTACATCCTTGTCATGCTAACTTTAGCACATACAGAGGGAGATTTGTATATGTGCGAGCCATGTTTTCACATTTCTTTTATTTTCCTGAAAATGAGAGTAAGGGTAAAATTTTCAGTAGCAGCACGCATATCACTGGGGTTTGTAAATTCCATTTTCAAGACTAAGAGCTTTTAAGAATTTCAGAGTGGCTTCATCTTACTGCCACTTAGTGCCTATCATTTCTGAGAAAGGCACTTGGGCTTTCTGAGTACTTTTGAAGTGTTTCCTCTTGGTTCTTAAAAGTAATCTGAGGACGTGCTGATGTGTGATACTAGTTCTTAGGCAGAAAGGACTGAATAAAAGTTATCTCTGAGCTAATTGTCTGTATTCCATTCCTTGCAGCTGTTTGGAACAATAGTCTGGATTTTGGTAGCTTCTACCCGAGTTCCACTGGCGTTGCTGCAGGGATGGGTAATGTTTGTAGCAGTGACTGCATGGTTCCTGTCCATTGTGTTCCTCTGTGTGTTCCTCTTCGGTTATGCAAATAGAATAGCTGTCAACTGGAACCAGATGGTAAGATTTTTTTCTTTATTTAAGGATTCCCCTTGTTTTATAAACTGAAAACTCATTTCTTGAGAAGTACTGATCGTAAGTCTTAATGCCCGGCCTTCTGTTTTAGCGGAAAGTTTTTCAAAACAGAGGAATTCAGAACTGGAAGAAGAAGGAGTAGGGCTATAAGGATGACAGAGGAAATACAGGACCTGTTTTATGATGGAGGCTGAAAGAGCCCAGCTTTTGAAACTGATTGAAGGAGTATACTTGTCCTCTATAAGCACATAAAATGCATGAGCAGCAGGAAGAGGACTAGTTTAACAAGGCATGACAACAAATTGATTTACATGGCCAGAAGTAATTGTGGACTGGAAATCGGACTATTCTGACTATTAGAGAAGTGGTAGTAACACCCTGTGAATGATGGGGGGTAGAGAGATACATCTAACATTGTAAAGGAAGTGACACATGTGTGAACACGTTGTGTGATGTGGTTGCCTGAGATAGCACGGACTGGACTAGAGCATCCAGGAAGTCTCCTCCAGCTCCTAAGAAAGTCTTCTGCTGGCTTTTGGGTCAATTTCTTAAAGCCAGGGCAGCATCAGTGAGTGGCTGTTAGACCTTTAGGTGGTCAAAGGCAGCATAGCCTGCATTATGGTAAAGCTTAACATCTTTTTAGGAGACTTAATGTTTACCTTTCTTAGAGGAAGCCTGGTGAGACTACAGATAATCATTACACTCTGCTCAGCTTTTCTTCATTGTGAAGATAAGACTTGATTCTTGCTGCAATGGATTGTTATGGCTTGTGCCAGTAGTTCTCACAGACTGTACCTTCCTATTAAAAAAGGGAACCTGTTGGCTCCAGTTTTTACCAACCACGTGGATACCTCGGGTTATTGACTGCTAATTTATGTACTCATTAACTGTTTTTTACTTTGAGTTTTTAGTGCTTAAGTAGTTGAGCATGAGATGGTATCACACTCTCTTATATTACTAGAAGTGAATAGTAAGAGGTGGCAAAACTGTCATCAGAATGGGAATTTCCAAAAAATCTTCCAAAATGGCCAGAACTTCTAAAATATTAAAGTATGGCTGTTTGTAACTGCTGATCACCTTCACCTTCCTCCTTCATGGCTTAGTTTTCCTATTGGTACTTTTCTTGATCATAGCTGGAATTGCATGCTTCAGTATCAACATCTGTGGTTATTTATCTGTTCAAGGTATTCACGGACAGTCCCTTAAAAGAAGAGGTCTTTAAAGCAAATCATAGAGCTTCATGAGTTTGGGGCTCTGACTGGTAACTTCAAAGCCCATCGGTGATAACAGACTGGATTCTATTAAAGCAAATTTTAGCACTCTGATAGTGAATACATGTACAGTGTCAGCTTTCCAGCGCAATACAGGCAGTAATTAGGCTAATAATGAGTTACAAGTACAGAGACCTTTACAGGGATTTATGATGCGACATCCTCACAAGCTATGACGCAACAAAGCCCTTGAGCATGTGCATAACTTAAGTAAATTAATAGTGTCCTGGGTTTCATTGAAACTGTTTGCCAATTTACAATCATGCATGTATTTAAGAGTTGCTGGGTGAGGGCACAGCCTTTTATAGATTGAAAATCCTATACAGATGTTCTTACAACAGTTGTCTAAGTATGTCTCACACATTGGCTACTTGCTGCTGGCAGTGATTTATTGCACTGTTAATTTTGTCCCCTTGTATATGATAAATTACTGAAAAGCTTTCTGTGTCAGGAAATTGCGACATGACATATAAAAGCTGCAGCTGTGGGACTCTGTAACTTAATCTAAAAAGCTGTCATAACTAAGTCAACATCTTAAATAAATGCAGTGAATTGTTTTTTTCTCTAACATAGTAGCTGAAATCCAGGCCCTTCCAGCTGTCAATAAAAATAACACTAGGTAGCTCATTTGACCACTATTTGGTACCCAAATGTTCTGTAACTTGTTGGCACTAAACTCTTTAGCAGAACTTCACAAGGATTTTTTACCTTCCTTTACAAATAAGTAATTACTAGAAACACTAAAACTATATTGCTATAAAATAAAAAGGTGTACCTGTTTGTTGTAGGTTGGCATGTATTTAAATAAGTACATGGGGTTTGCTATTTCATAAATGAAATTTACAGTTGAACTCAGAAGCTACAGGTCATTAGGTTAGGTCAAAAATGGGAAGAGTCATGGCTTAGTTATGTTGGAGTACTATAGCTTCATGTAGAGATTCGTGAACAAATGTGGTTTAAGACTCCAGGAGTTTAAATGTAAATTTGAAAAATAGTGTGGGTTTCTGACAGCCCTGCATTTAGTAATACCTTACATCATAATTAGCTCCATTGATACTAATACAGATACTTAAAAAATAAGATGCTACACAGTGAAAAGATGGGGGAAGATATGGACATTATGGAGGTACATCATGCTGTACATCACTGTATTAAACCAGATGGTATGACAAATACTATCCTTCACAACCTGACTCACAACACTCTCATTTACAAAATTAGATGTGAACTAACACATCATGCAGATCTGGTAGTGTTTTACATACACTTTGTATGAGGTTTCAATGATTATACAAGCATGGAGGCAAGGGAGAGTTAGGCACCATGCTAACAATTACTAAAAATCAAAAAACCCTCTCTCGTAAGATCTTGGATTGTTTGGTCACAGAAACCGTAACCATACAAACGTGAAACCTTACTGATGCTACAGAGCTTCACTGTAATTGCTGCCAGGAGAAGGAAATTAGAGGGTTTGGCAGGAGAATGAAGGAAATGAAAGAGTTTGTCTTCTGAAAATACCGCTCCTGTATGCAGTCAGCACTGTCTTCCTCATGGAGCTATTTCTGCTCCTTCATGAGCAGTGGTGCCAAAAGTGTACAGCTGGTAACACTGACATAGTTGCACAGTAGGTATTTAGCAGCCCAGGAATAATGGATGTCCTTGATTACCCAGGGGTTTATGCAGACCTTTCAAGTTGCTGGAATCCTGCACTATGAAGTGGGTATGTCAGGCCATGATACGGGGTCCAGTATTTGTCACCCAGCGAACACACACCTGCGTGCAGTCTGATGCGGTGCACGTGGGCGGTAGCATGAAAGATGCGTATGTCTGTCTGCCAGCTCGAGTGACCAGGGGGAAGCCACAACAGTAAGTGTCTGGTGGCGAGAAGTGCCTCCCCCAGCTGCAGTGGAGCGCTGTGGCTTCAGCACTGTCATGCTGGAGTAGGTCCCTACTGTTTTTTTCTGTGAGGTGCAGGTGTTACAGCAGAGCTGGAGACTGAGGGAATGTGTCTTAGCTTGAGATCTGGCAAGCCTAGCACATGGAGACTATTCAGGTAGGTCAGGAAGCCACACTCTGCCCCCTTATCTTCTCAGTTCTGTTGATGTCAGTGGGGCCTCCTG
Source organism: Egretta garzetta (assembly GCF_000687185.1). Lineage (NCBI taxonomy): Eukaryota > Metazoa > Chordata > Aves > Pelecaniformes > Ardeidae > Egretta > Egretta garzetta. Next base: position 2,081,086 of record NW_009259239.1, on the reverse strand, counting down.
GTGATACTCCAAGATGAAGTAATTGTTTTTTAAAAATGGAAAAAAAACCCCTGACAATCCAGACAGGGTGGAAAACCAGAAGCTGGGAATTACTGCAGCTATTTTGCCAAAACTTGGGTTCCCAGTAATTAGCAGTCATTAAGAAAAGCAGTACACTTTTATGACCTAACCTCAAATGATCAAGTGATTCTTAATTAAGAGAAAATTATTTCCTGATCTAAGTGGAATGGGAAACTGCAGTAGAAGCTTATATCGTAACTTATGAAAACTGACTAGAGTGTGATTTAAGTAGCTTTAGCTGCTGTCAAATAGGGAACAACTGATGAGTTTGAAATGAAAATCCTCTCAATAAAAGAAAAACTCACATCTATGAAGAAACAATTCTCTAAACAGGGAAAGGCAGCACGTTCTCACTTTGATGTCAGACAGTAGGTAAGGATGTTGCACAGTCATTTCTAGTGCATATGAGTGCTGACTGCTGTTGTGTTGGACTCGCACATGGTGTGCCCTGGATTCTCACTCTTGGCGTACTGGTGGTCCATTGCACTCAAGTGAATTAAAAGTGTATAAAGAACTCATTAGTGCTGGAGATAGACTATGTAACGCAGGTATCATCAAAAAGCATACATGTGCTTGTGTCTAATTTTAAAAATTGTGCCTATGGCTTTTGCAGAGCTGTATAGGTATAGGCACAAAGTATATGTTGTATGGACGCAGGAACTGAGTGCAGTGCAAATGTCAGCTTTGCAGACTCAACAACAGAAGGAGATGTTGGGAGAATATTTTAGACATTTTAAAACTGTACTGGAACACATCTTGGATCTTGCTGTGTGGAACGCTGGACTCTGAAATACAACCCACAAAGAGATTTAGGCACCAGAGCTGCTTTTTCATGTGCTCCAGTAATCAAATCCAGAAAGGAGAGTTAGATGTTTAAACCTTATGTTCAGCTAGCCTTCACCACAGAGGAGGGAATCGCCTAGAGAAGGCCAGGAGAGAAGCATATTTAAAGTAAATCCTAGTGCCTTTCCTCTCAGGTCTCAGGCATTCTATTCCACAGCATCATGAAGTACTTCCAAAGTGCTCTATTTTGTGTAGAGCCAAGTCAGAGGGAGTTGAGGAAATGCCCCAGTTCTTGGATTCTGATTCTATTGGGAAGTAAACTTCAGCTGTGTCAAGGCTGAGGTGTTTCTGGGCATTTACAGAAGCCAAATTCAAGCATGGAGGGGGGTACTTCTGGAGCCTAGATTATAGCCAAGAAGGGATTTGAGGGACCTTAAGCTTGTATTGTACTGCTTAAATTGTGATAAAGTTGGACTGTATGTCCCTTCGTTTTTACATAAGCCATATGCAGGGAGAGTTCTCTAAGCCCTAATAGCTTTAAAGTGATCTAAAAGGTCAGCATATGTACATATAGATGAGCACGTGCCTCTTCATTTGAAAGAATATGGGGTTTGGGGAGAGTGAGAGTTGCCCTTTATCACTAATTATGTTAGTGAGTTGCTTATAATTGCAAGCAGCTGTGAAAACATGTCCTGGTTAAGCGCTGGGATGGATTTAGCACTGCTTATCTAAAGTTACTGTTATCAGTGCTCGTTTCATGTTTCAGTGCTGGGTTTCATTTGTACTGAGACTAGAAGAATTAGATACGTATTGTAGCCCAGACTGATTTGTTATTTGCTTTTCAGGATTTTCTTTTCCATGGGTCTACTTTTGTCTTTTATTTTGGAGCTTTTCTACTGCAAGCAGCAACTACATCTCTGCATCACTTTCCCTGCATATTCAATTCCACCACACAAGAGAAGATTGTAACTGATCATGAATATAACATAAGCATAGCAGCCTCGGTATGTATTTCATGTATTTGAATCTGGGAAACAGAAGTCTGTTGTAAGCCCTTGCAGCCAAAGGTTCAACTTGGGGACTTAACAGCAAGCTGGAATAGAAAGAGGAGCTGTGAGAGAAAGGATTGTCTTTGAGAGCAGCAAATAGTGTCTAACAGTGACATGCAAAAAATATTGGAATAAGCTGATGCTAATGTGGTAGGTGCTCAGTTCCTACTCTTAACTAGAGTGTTTTAAATATATGATCACTACAGCTTATAGTTTTTAGATGAGGTATTTTGGAAAAGCAATGTTGGTTATCAGAATAGAGGAAAAAGATTACAACTGAGCCTTCATTGAAGCATCAAGCATGAATTTCATGCCTGTGCTCAAACTTCAGTTGCTTTTTTTTATGCCAGTTGGATTGTCCTGAATGTGCCATGGGGTAAAAAAACCTTGGACTAGCTCCTTGTGAAGCTCCAGATATGTACTTGCTACGTAAGGCATAAAAGTTATCTGTAAGGGCCCTGCTCTCTCTTATGGCAAGGACTAGAGTGCTTTTATTGATAGCCTAAGCTCAGACTGCATTTTTCTCACTATAGTTGCATCATCACCAAATCACTGTATCTGGTGATGTGGGTGTGCATAGCTGAGTCAGAAGGTATACCAGGCTCTAGCTTTCTTCCCGGCTGGACTCCTGAAGGGCAAGTAGAGGTGTGTCAGTAGGCTTAACTTCAAGAACTGAAACTACTGCTCTTATTTTTTTTTTGTACCATCAAGGGGGGCTTGCATACCTCAGGGAACCGTATGCATTTATTAAGCTTCTAAAACCCTCTGTGGCTATCTGTTGTCCTTAAAACTAAATCCACCAATTACCATTGCACCTTCAGCTCACCTTAGGATAAAACCAGATGAACGTAAGGTGTAAGGTTCACGTTCCCCCTGAAAGAGAAGAAGAAAGAGGAAAGGCCTTTTGCTTTGGCAAGCCAGTCTCTGAAGGGGTGAGGTGGGCACATCGGTCTCCGAGTCCAGAATGCCTCACCATTACCTGCTTGCCAGCAACACACTCGAGCGCATCTGATTCCTGTATGGCCGTATGGCACAAGGGCAGAGGCTCTGTCTCGTACTAAGCAAGTATCTTAAATTCTACCCTTAAGTGTAGCTCTTCAATCCTCGATCAGTGTGCTCAGATCCCACTGAATACACAGTCACTTCAGTCATTTGTTATGACAATAGGGTACTGGGGACTCTAAGTGACCATTTCCCAATTCCATAGTACTTTTCCAAGGGAGAATTCAGTTCTTGAAGCCCCTCAAAATCCCTGTCAAGATAGGGGAGGAGGAGAAGACTCTTTTGTAACTTGCCTCAGTACTTTTAATTAAGAAATGCTGGGAAATGGTGAATCAGATAACTGTAGTCTTTAGTGTCTTTGCTTTTTTTCCCAAAAGTATATAATTAGGAAGTCAGGACATGCAGAAAAGTATTTTAATCCTTTGAAACACTTCATTAAAACAGCCCTGTGATCTACGTGGAAAAAAATAAAAGGATGCTAACATTTTCTCTTTTTAAATTACTTTTGTATACTGTGATTAAAAATATGAATGTTCATTTTATATGGGTGAATTCATACGTTCTAAGAGACACGTTCCATTGTTAGCACTGGACAAGATGAGAAACTATTTTTTTCAGCAATTCAGTTTCTCATTTCTTCCTTCTGGTTTACTTCATATATTCAAATTTGTTGTGGCATGACCTTCAGTTCAAATCTATCAAATTCAGTTCTTGAGCAGTAGCAACTCCTGGCGTTTCTCAGGAAGTTGTTCTAATGGCTGGTTAGCTGATCAAGGAGGCCAGATTTGAAGCTGTTCCTGTATTTCTGCAAGTAAGAGAGTTCTGCTGTTGAGAGGGATGTTGTCTTAGTTGTTTGCTTGTAAAGGCATTCGCTTGGAAACAAATCTGAGATTAATGTTTGATCAGTGTAGCTAAGAGAAAATTTAAATACCCGGTGTACATACGCACATGATTACTTTGTACCATAACTTATGCAGGCATTCTGTTGCATATTCTGTTTCAAAATGTCATCTGAAGCAGGAAAGTAAGGTAAAAGCAATAATATGGGCTTATAACAGAGAGGTTCATGAGAAAACTTCAGAGGATCCCAAACCTATCTTTACCTTAAGTATTTTGGCCGGGGGAGGTAACTTTTGAATCATTTGTGTACATTCCTGTATTCATTTAGAATGGGAAAAAAAATGTAGACCAATATAATGTGTGATTCACTTTTTTCTTTTTTTCTTCCTTTTCTCCCTGCTCCTCTAGATTTTTGCCTTTGCAACAGCCGTTTGTTATGGTTGCAGCACAGCCCTGGCATTAAGGAGATGGAGGCTATAGCAGTTGAAGAGAGATTAATGCCTGAGTGTTCCACTTCAGATCAAATTAAGTGCTACTTGTCTGTTTTACTGTAATCTAATTCCAAAAGGACTTTTTTCTTGCTTAAAATCTGTTTTAAAGTGCTGAAATGCAAATAACTCCCTAATCAGGATTTCCTTAACAGAAAACAAGTTTCCATCTCTTCCCTTTCTAATTTTTACTTTTATTGTGTACTCCTTAGAAGCATACTCATTGTATGGTATTACAGCGTTCAGGGATAAACAGATGTGTCACTAGCAGATTACAGAATTCTTGTGCTAAATCAGAAAAGGAAGAAAATGGAAACTAAACCAACACGTTAACGGCACAGGCAGCTAAAGAGCTCCCCCCTTGTTGAGTCCTGGATGGGGCCTTAAGTGGTTTGCAGCATTAATCGCGTTCCGCACAGGCAGAGCCTTGAGGCTCCCTGCAGAGTCATGGGTTTTCTGTGCGCTGCTCCCTGCGTGATCAGAGCCCAAGCTGACTTTGTGATACCAACTTAGTATATGTATTATTAACTTTGATGTACAGAGAAAATATTTTAAATATCCATCCAGTGAAACCTGTCAATACTCTGTTATAGCCAAATCCAGCTATGGTCGCCTGATCCTAACAGCTTACTGTATTCCTTAGTAGATGGACACTGGGACTGTCAGTCAGTAGTTCACTAGTTTTAGGAATTTAGCTTAATCAGATCTATTTATACTGCAAAACAAAACAGTGCATTTGTGTTGTGTGTGTATATACATGGTATATTTTTGTTTAACAGGAATATTTGCACTGTTTTACTTTGTTGGAGTACAGCTTTGTTTTTGTTACTTCAAGTGCTGCATTTGTTACTTATTATGTGAGTCAGTATCATTTGAATGGAATGTTACCAAATGGTGAATAATGTCTGACCTCAATTCTTGCAGTGTGTTATTTGTTGCATTCTAAACCTGCAGCACTGTAAAGGTGTTTTTATTTGGACAGATGCCGATGCAACAGCTCACTGAAAGCAGTGGAATGCAGAGCAGTCCGCCCACTATGGAGTTTGCTTTTGGCATGAATGAAGTTTAATTGAGCCTCTCTTGAATATCCCTGTTGTGTAATGACATGCGATATTATATATAGAAAATTAATTTAACAAAACTAAATGACAGCATTGCGCTCTGCTCCCTAACATTCACACCATTTTGCAGATGGTGAAACTTTTTTTATAATGCTAGTAAATAATTTTTGCTCTTGTGAATAGTGCCAAATTGATAACTTGGGAAAATAAAGATTCTCTGTCATTTGTAAAACAGCTTGCTCGCCACATCTTGCACCTGAATATTCTGCAGAGACCAGCAGCAGTTGTGTGAGGGAAGACAGTGCTTCCTTTATTCCCAGGCCTACTCATTCTCCTTGAGCCAACAGGGGTGCCTGCTATGAAGGTGACTTTATCAAACTTGTCAGGTACAAGGTTCTCTGAGAGCCAGCCACCTCCAGTAGAGCCCTGCAGTACCTGCTGAGCCAGGACAGGGCCTTAGGGATGACGAAGCAGCAAGCAGCAGCCCTTCTGGCTACTGGAATCACTCAGTCATCCTGAATTACTGCAATGGGATGTTTTCATATGTCTTGGTTTCTGAAATTTTTATCTTCCAAAGATTTTGTACTCTGGCTGATTTATTTTTTTTTTTCCTAATTCTCTACTTGCATCGAAACTTGTTTTGTGAATGTTTTCTCTAGAGCCATATACTTTAAAAAATACTTCATATTGTATAAAATGCATTTACACTGGAGTATATTGTCGAAAGTATGTAACAAAGACTTATGCTAAGCAGCATTAAAGTTAGTTAATATATTTATGGAAGTAGTCTGCTCTTTGGAAAGTATCAAAAACTACCTTGCAACTTTGACTGGCCTGATGCTAGACATATAAAACTAAGGGGAAGATTTCTTGAGAAGGCACAGTTACATTGGTGTTGGTTTTGTGTAGCGGTTTGCCACGTGACATGGCGTGAATATTGGTGAGGAGAAGAGTAAGGTCGGCTACAACAACACTGCAAGTGGGTGCTGATCTTTGATGTGGTTTCTCCTTCATCCTGCAACCTGGATGCGCAGTGCACGCCACGGACTGTGCATGCCACAGCCACAATCTCTGCAGCCAGCTGGGATGATGGGGGAAACATCTGAACTTTTTGCCTGTTTAAACCTACAGAGTATGAATCCCCCCACGTGGTGTCAGTTAAAAAGCTGTCCAAGTTTAGCTGGCGTTCGTATCTAACCTCTGAGTTCAAACACGGGGTGTAAAGGTCATGATTGATGGGTGCTATTCAAGTCTCTCAAGCTACCTGTAGAAGTCCAGATAGCAGAGTGTGGTTAGCGTCGCATGGAAACTGTTTGTGGAGTGAGGAAAGGCTGAACTTTCCGTCTTAAGTATCAAAGAGAAACAAAGGGCAGAGAAGAGATAAAGGTAAAAACCGCAGTAATGAATGGCTTGCATAGCTAAAAAGGAGTGAAGGAATGTACTGTGAGGAAGATCTAAGGAAGGACACACCAGAACAAGCAGTTACATTCTTTCAAAAAAAAGAAAAAAGAAAAAAAGCCAGTAGTTAATTTTGTATTACTTTATGCAGGGAGCTAAAAAGATAGGTGTGACTCAGAGGTGGCATGTGCGTGCTGGGATGTCTGTATGCAAATATCGACACAGGAATAACACTTAATCCTTGTGATAGGTATAGGTGATACATGCAAGCTGGTTCTAATAAATCTCACTCCTCCCTGTACAAAAATTCCCCCAAGCCTATGACCTTGAAGAACACAGGCTTAGACCTCTCCAAAGAATGGCAGGAATAGGGGAGGACATGGGGAGATAATTTATCTTCGTGAATTTAAGGTGAAAGGAATGAGACCACAGATGCCAAATAGTGTTTTCATCAGACAAACATCACTATTTGGTGTGAGGCTGTGGTGAAGGAATATCTGAGATAGCATGCAGGTCCCTCCTCTTAAAATCAGAAAATATTTCGTGGTGTTTCGGATATGACTGCGTAGTAGCTGCTGGTAAATACGCTTGTTCTAAGGAGACTTCCCTTCAAAGGGTGCAGAGGCAAGCAACAGTTTGTTGCTTATTGCTGAAGAGAAATGGAAGTGCATGCTTTAGAAAGCTAAAACTTCATTACAACTTGCTCAGAAAGTACACACAGCAAGTGCTTCACAGGAGTCCTGAGCCTGCTGCTGTCCTCCTGAATGCCTGAAAATAACCCAAGGTGGCGCGGGTCCTGCCGTGATTATTGGTATGTATGGGATCAGGCTGTTTGGATTCTCCTGATTTCTCTGGCTGCGTACGTTGGTTGTAGCTCCTGAGGTGAGTAAAGTTACGCCGCTGTAAAATGCTGCCTTAAAACGCAGCTGTAAAGCGCAGCTGTGAAAGGTGAGAGAGGCAGAACCAGTGATGGCACAAATCTGTGCCCTTGGCAGAAAGTTACAGAAAAAGCACTAGAAAATCACGAGACCAGTGTCATCTCTTTAGCTTCCAAAGCCAGGTAACAATGCTGACTCCCGCTGCACTTCCTCTAATCGCCATATTTTTGCGTTTGCTTTGGAACTTGAAAAAATGTTGACATTCATTTTCCCATCTGAATTTGAAAGAACAATGTTGAGAGCGCTCAAAACTCTGATGGCTCGCTTGTTCCATTTTTACCTACAGCACCGTGGACGGGTCTCTGAACGCTGGTGTCCTGATGCATTTCACACTGCATTGCCAGGCTGTCCCAAGTTGCATGGAAAGGCTTCCCGGGCCGTGCCTGTGGGTATCGGTGAACCATGAGTTCTCAAAACAGATGCAAATAGGACATTGCTCTTCTGAATCTTAAGAAAAACTTGAAAAAAAACCCTGCCGCTGTGGGCAGGAAGGCAGCTGTGTAGCCTGGGCTGGCTGTCACCTGGCCCATGGCTGTCTCTGTCACCGTGGTATTACGCTGGCAATTAGTTACACAGGGTTAAAAGGTAGAATGGCTGTTTGTGAGGGATTATGAGTCAAAGGGAGGTTTAACATGCCACACTGGCATTCCTAGATCAAACATTGTAGTTTCTGGGTGTTCTGACCTTAAATTTTGATTATCCAATTGTAAATAGGCTACATAGAGTTCCTGTTTGAGGTATTGATCTACCTCCTACATCTTAAAAGAGGAAACAGGGCCTCAGGAATCTGCAGTTTTCAGCTGCTTCCTGCTATACAACATGTTTGAGCCCTAAATTCTTGGCGTTAGCAAAATATTACCTGCCTTCAGCCTGCTGGGACACAGCACCTTTCAGTTCAGAAACCTGAGCTAGGTTTTGGCAACTAACTTGTCAAGCTGCCTTTCAAGGGAACACAATGTTCAAGTCAGATTATGTCTAGGTGTGGTTTTAACACCTTTCTTGCTGTGGGATTATTGCAAATACCTGTAAGGATTCTGGAGACGGTGGACAAAACACTCACACGCTTGTGTCCAGCACGTCCAGTGTCAGACCTCTTGCGCCTGGCTGCAGAGAGGCTGTTGTGCAAGGACTGAGCCCTGTGGATCCATGATTGCAGCATTACCAGTAATCTTAAAAGAATTACTGGAGATCTTAATCTCATCCAAACACTTTTTCTTGGTCACCTCAGCAAGGTGTGGGCTATGTCACTGGACCAGTGGTGTGGCACAATAAACAGCAGACCCGAGGGAGCCCGGAGGGGTTCCTGGCGGAGAAAAGGATCCTACTGCACCCCTCTGGCTGCAGAGCTGGGACCTCACCCAGCCCCGTCGCCCTGTACAAAGGTGCTGGGGCTTCCTAGTGATCTGATTACAGGCTTGGGCAGTTCTACTCGCAATGCCCATGAATGATTGGCTTTTAGGTGTTGGTTTAGGCTCAATAAGCTTTACGAGCCAAACTAATGAGGCAAAAAGTGTTTTGTTTCTATAAACACTTTGCCACCTCTTTTTTGTCCCACACAAGGATTACTTCTCAAGTGGAAAACTAACATAAATTAATAACATAATTAATTGTATCATAGGTCTTACTATTCCCAAATTGCATGACCTGGAAGTATTTCTAGACTCCTGGGTCCAGGTGAACACCCCAGCTAGGTCACAGCTCTATGCCATGGTACGACCTAAACAAGCATCTTCTCCCTGCCTCTTCCCTGGTTTTGGAAGGAAGCAGGGAGCTGCAGCGTGATCTGGACAGGCTGGACAACCCAGAAACCAAGGTGGTGCATTGGGATATGATTCACTGTTCAGTAGCACTAAAGGGCACAGATGGTCTCAAGATGGTTCCACAAGGTAACGTACAAAGTTACGGCAAATGGGGAAATGGAGTGGAAGACCTACTGATTAGAAGATTAGAAGGAAGGAGATTAAGACCTTAGTTCTTGTCTACATTTGTCCTCTGTATAAAATCTGCCACTGAATCCAGCACTTGACTCCTTAATGTACCTGTTTTTCAAACTGTAAATACCTTGACCTGGGATACAGCCCTGGGGAATCTGTAGGGCCAGCTTCAAGCTTTTGGAGTAAGAGGCAAGGTGAATCATCACAAGATGCTTCAACCCAAAATTCAGTAGCAGAGAAGGGGGAATGTTCTCCGCTTCCCAGGTCCACTTCCCAACTTGGTACCAGCTCTGAGATATGGAAGAAGGGCATGAGTCATTTTCCTCTTCCTCTCCATTCCCTGGCTCCAATCTACACAGGCCCTGGACAAGCTGGGGGATAAAAAGGAGGAGGACAGAGACAGAGGTGTCATCTGCATTCTAAGACATGCCTGACCTACCCACAGCAGTGCCAGCTGCTCCTGGGCCATGTCCAAAGTTCAGTCCTTGACCTAAAAAGTAAATATATCCAATATATACAAAGAGAACAAAGCCTAAGTCTTAGCTGAAGCAAATGTTCTTAGGAAAAGACAGAGCTACCTCAGAGAGGAATTTCATGATGAACAAGAGGCCAAATTTTTCTTTTAGTTATATAAATGCAACTTCTTTTGAGGTCCAGTCGCCAGCAAGGAATTTCACTAATGGAAGTAAGAACAGAATTTTCCCTCAGCACTAAATAGAGCTGACCTTTGAAACAAATGATATTACAAATTCCTTGGCCTTGTGTCATTTGCTTTTTCTGTTAAGGATCCTGCTGCTGGGATAAGTTGCTGCTGGAATAGCTTCTGCCATTAAGGGAAAAATTGCCTTCGTGGCCATGGCAGACTTAGAAAGTGTGAAGACTCCAAGATAAAAATCCTGCACTTGCAGAATCTCATTATTTTGGGGGACCTGACTCATGGGTTAGGTTTGGCAATGTTGGACAGGGCATATGAGGGGCAACGCCACATGAAACCCCTAAGAGGAAGAACTGCTACAATATCACCAAGTTACAGGGGTCTCTGGCTGAAAGGACATCAGAAGAAGTTTGTGCTGAATTTACTTCCTCCCTATATACCATCATTAGGCTGAGGGGAGACCTGATCGCCCTCTACAACAACCTGAAAGGAGGCTCTAGTGAGGTGGGGGTTGGCCTCTTCTCCCTGGTAACAGATGATAGGATGAGGGGGAATGGTTTGAAGCTGCGCCAGGGCAGGTTTAGGCTAGACATTAGGAAGAACTTCTTCACCGAAAGGGTTGTCAGGCTCTGGAATGGGCTGCCCAGGGAGGTGGTCGAGTCCTCATCCCTGGAGGTATTTAAAAGAAGGATAGATGAGGTGCTCAGGGACATGGTTTAGTGGTGGGATGGCAGGGTTAGGTTAAAGGTTGGACTCGATGATCTCAAAGGTCTCTTCCAACCAAAGTGATTCTATGATTCTATGATTTTTTTCATTAAAGACGACCTCCAAAGAGGACAAGTTACTTGTGGCCCGTGACTCAAAGGTGGGGATGAGGCCAACTGGTGCCAGTAGATGGAGCTACAGCCACAGAAAGCTCTTCCCTGCTCTGCTTTGGGGACGTCCTTCGCAAGCCATACCTCAGGGCTTCTGCATACCCTAATTTCTAAATCAGCAAAGCTCTCAGGTGTGCAGCTAGGAATACTCATTATAACTTAAGTGATTCATCTGAAAGGACGGGGATTACATTTTCATCTTTTTATTATAAGCACACATAGCAACTACTTGGCATGTACACTACCTCATACTTCTGTCACTATGGTTCTATTACAAAATTCGTATTTATCAAGAACAATCCCAGGACACTAATATAAAGCAAAGTCCCTTTTCTGAGGAGCAAAGAGGCAGCTGGAGACAATATCCTTCACTCTTCTCTCTGCAGGACACAGTTGGCTTTATTGATCTCTGTAAATCATTTGTGATTGAAATCCATGGAACTCCACGAGGTTAGAGAAGTGGAAACTAGCCTTCAAACCTTAATGGGATTTTGTAGGGATTTCTTTTTCCTAGGGAGTTATGAAAGTTAACCAAGTCAACTAATTTAAAATGGCAACTGAACCAGCTCATACCATGGAGTCACTGGCACTGCAGAGCTGCAGATGATACTAAGGTCTTTCCAGACAGTCAAGTTCTGTGCAGGCCATGACGACTTCACCAAACTGAGTTGGCTCAAAGGTGGCAGATGAACTTTAATTTAGGTAAATCCAGGGAAATGCATCTAGGAAAAAATTATCTATATCAGACTTGGAACTGAGAGTTACAACTTAGGAAAGAGATCTCTGAGCCATTGCTGATGGTTCTCTGAAATCATCAGCTCAGTATGCAAAGGGAAACAAAATCCAATAAAATGTTGGAACTTGTAAAGAAGTTATTAGGAACAGGACAGTGGGTCTGATGTTGCTGCTACATAAAAAACTGGTGCGTTCTTGTACTAGAGTTCAAGGGCAGCAAAAATGATCGAGGTGCTGAAGCTGCTGCCTTACAAAGACTGAAAATATTGGGATTCTGCTCTGGAGCAAAGGAGGCGATGGAGTGATGTAATCATGATTTACAAAATGCTGAATGTGCTGGCTAAACCAAACATATAACTGTTGTTTACAAGAACCTGCTATGGCATCTAGGGGACAGCTGAGGCAAGTAGCAAAAGATCAGTTTAAAAGAGATCAAAGAAAGCACATGCTTACACAGTGCGTAGCGAACCTCTGGAGCTTGCCAACAGGGGAGCTTGTGGAGGCAGACAGTATTAGTATGTTCAACAAGGGATTAGACAAATTAATGGGTCTTTATGCTAAAAGGATGAGGCAGGAACATACCCTCTAGTATCCCTAATCCAACAGTGGTGGATGCTGTGTACTAGGGGAAAGGGCTGCGCATAATAACCCGCCTCCCGTGTTCTCCCTAAACAGCATCTCCTCTCGCCACTGTTGGAAACAGAGCAGTGGGCCTTGCCTTGTTGGTGTGACCCGCAGGCCATCTCCTCTACGCAGTGAGGAGTGACTTCTTCCAAATGGCAAAGTTCCCCTGCGGGGTACAGGCTCACCTACACACGCAGTCCTTGCTACATCACTGAAATGCTGAGTTCATCCTCAGGCTGAGGCCCAAGGCCAGCTGACAGTTTAAAATCAAGCCAGCCAAATTAAGATTTTTTAGGAAAAGGTACAATTTGTATGTCCTAGCATAAACAAAGCTGCTTGATTTGGTACAAATGAATAACAGTGTTGGCTCCTGGTCCTTCACAAGGCAATGGAAGAAAGAGGGAAAATCAGGTCATGCTCTTATACGCAGTTTCGGGAACAGTAAATGGATACTATGCAAGATGCCCAAGTCAGCTGAGAAAGTCCTACCTTACCCTTTAGTACTGCTCTTCAGACATTCCCCAAACACATTTTTCAGCAGCGGCAAGCTGAAAGCTAATTGTCAAAACTAAATATATGTACAAGGTTGTTGAAAAAGAAGATTCACAAGATTTTCTTGTTATCTCCTAGATACTTTCTGTCCCTTTGTTTCTCCGCCAGTTCATTACCTTTTCTTCTACAATTCTGCAAGGGCTGTGCTGCCTGTATGCACAGGCTCATGCATGCAAACATACATGCACACACACGCTGCCTCATCCCATGCCCAGTTTTCACCATCTAATTCCCTTCCCAGTCTCCCATTGCATCCTGGTTCAGCCATTTCTTCTGCTCCATCTTTTTTCTTTTAATACAGTCCCATTTTCCTCTTTGTAGTGTTTTCAGTCTCAGCATGCCTTGATGGTGTTTCATCCCTGCCTTTTCTCACAGTCCTCCTGTAATTTTTTAACCCTCCCTGTCATCAGCCTTAACCGACTCATCACTTATGTTCGGTGCAGGACAGGGATCATAGAATCACAAAATAATAGAATCATTTAGGTTGGAAAAGACCTTTAGGATCATCAAGTCCAGCCATTAACCTAACACTGCTTCCAATGCTTGACAACCCTTTCTGTGAAAAATGTTTTCCTAGTGTCCAACTTAAACCTCCCCTGGTGCAACTTGAGGCCATTTCCCCTCATCCTATTGCCCTTTACCTGGGAGTAGAGACCAACACCCACCTCGCTACAGCCTCCTGTCAGGCAGTTGTAGAGGGCGATAAGGTCTCCCCTCAGCCTCCTCTGCTCCAGGGTGAACAACCCCAGTTCCCTCAGCCACTCCTCATCAGACTTGTGCTCCAGACCCCTCACCAGCTTCATTGCCCTTCTCTGGACACACTCCAGCACCTCAATGTCCTTCTTGTAGTGAGGGGCCCAAAACTGAACACAGGATTTGAGGTGTGGCCTCACCAGTGCCGAGTACAGGGGGACGATCACTTCCCTGCTCCTGCTGGCCACATTATTCCTGATACAAGCCAGGATGCTGTTTGCCTTCTTGGCCACCTGGGCACACTGCTGGCTCATATTCAGCCGGCTGTCAAACAGTACCCCCAGGATGTAGTCCTCCAAATGACTTGAGCAGGGCTGTGGGACTTCAGGTAACCAAGGAGTTATACTCCACTCCCGGGCACGCCACTGGTGCTGAGCATTGAGTGAGGGCCTTGGAGGTGGCCAGGTCCCTGCCTTTCCCTTGCAGAACACACAGCTGCTTAGTAATACAGCTACAGGATTATCTTTTCACTATAGGCAAAGCAGTTTTTACCAGTTGCTCTTTTAGAAAAGATTGAATGACTTCTGATGAAACCTTTCCCAGACAGTTCAGCAGAAAATAAGCAACCAGCATGGAGAATTTCAGCCTCATTGGTTTAAAATCTGGCAAATCATGAGCAACTGAAAAAGCCTTTGAAAGGAAAATGTTACCTTAATGATATGCAGCGCTTCCTGCTTGAGCCATAGCATCTTTAACCCTTCACACCAAGCAAGTCCCCTTGACGCCCAAGGAACGCTGCCTTTTGTGGACAAAATTCCAGCTGTATGATAATCACTGAAAAATGCTTGTATTGTTACAACCAAATTTTCTCAATTACAATCTAAATGGCGTTTTCCTGAAGTAAATGAGAATGTGGTTTGCTTTTCAGACTGCCTGAGTGAGAGAAGTATTTGCCACTTTTAAAGTCACCCCCTTCCCTGAGCATGCCTACCACTTTCCTGGAGGTCTGAAGCTGAGGACCTCTCCTCCTACCGCTGTGGGGCAGCTCTCTTAGCTTGTCCAGCTGTGCCAGCGCACATCAGCCGAGCATCCAACCTGGTCTTTAACAAAAGTTCTTTTTTAACCTTTATGCTTTGTTTTTCTTTACCCAGCAGCCACCAGGATGGTGAGGGACAACTGATGATGAGGGGAATGGCTCTCCAAGAGAGAGACATGAGCGTATGGGGGCAGGTGGAGGGAACAGACTTCCAGCACCAGTGTTCCAGGGAGGCTCACAATAACATGCTTCCCTCAGAGAGTATCTGTTATTGGAATATGCATTAAAGGGTAACAAGTAGCCACAAGATTCAGCATAACTCTGGGTATTCGGCACAGAGGCTGCACAGCTTCCTGGATTGTCTTTAATGGGAGACGAAGGCGGACCTGGAAAGCTTTCCATTTTCCAGCCTGCTGGCTTTAGCAATAATGTCATGTAAATCCAAAGGGAGAGGAGTGACCTTCTAGCTCATGCTATTGTGCTGGTAACACACATAAACAAAGCCTGTAGCTAGAGGGGGAAGAATTTCACCGAAAACAAGGTCTAAGAAGTCCTTTTCACCTTTTCATATAACACACTTGTGATAAAAGCTCTCCCCTGAGTGAGCAGTGGTTTGGGCCTCCTTTCACCTAACGGGTTTAAACTCACCTCTCCCACTGTCAAAAGATCCGTAAGCGCCACGCTCTCGTCAAGGCTGAAACGGCTCACAAGCGCACACACACGTGCGCTGAAGTTGCACCGTAGTGAGTAAAGGGATGTTGCACTTGCACAGCAACAGCCATCAATGAACTCCAGGTGATGGCCATTTTCCAATCATGTCCTCATCTTCCATTTCCAAACAGCTACAGAATATCCCTGGCAGGCTACAGGTTAAAATTTTGATATCTGTAGAACATGGTCAAATTCTTGGACTATGATATCTTTACTGGTGCCCACAACCACTATCAGCCTGGGTGAATTTTCGACTCTTCTCACAGCACAGGGAGTGCTGAGATCTGACTCCAGATGCAGGCTCAGGTGTGCCTGCCTCCAACAGCAATTTTGGACACCCCTATCCTGGCTGCTGCTTCCGTCCCAAGGATGCTGCTGTATGCCCCGTCCTGGCCTGCTGGCCCCTCGGAGGGTACCTGTCCTGAAGGGAGCTGGCAGCATTCCCCACAGACACGGGCAGGGTGTACTGAGCAGCACATCCAGCAGAAGGGGGAAAAAAGGATTTAAAATATTTCCTATCTTTAGCATTTGAAAAATATTGACTGTTCCAGTGTAATAGTGTGCCCCTTGTGGCTTACTCTACAGCTCAGTCCAGCTCTCCCCTTTGATGTTTTGCCCACAGTATAATAAACTTCACCAAAGAAAAGAAAAACAGCTCATCTCTTTGCAAGCCACGAACAAATGAACTGGAAATGTGAACTGAAGCTATACCACGGTTTTTGCAGCAGCAGATTCCTTTATGTTAAGTAGCCTAAAAGGATACTGTAAACTTCAGAATGATGGTCAAGCTTGCTGGAATTTGCCTGCATAGAAATTGTGTTTCTGAGCAGTTTTGGTAAATTACCACATTTTGGTAAGTGCAGAAAAGGGAAAAAGACTTCCATCCGAGCCAGGTGTCTTAGTTCTTTCTTCTCTTCAGACTCCTGGTTTCAGCTAGTTCAGTATCAAAGAAACCAAACTGAAATATGAAAAATGTGACTTCTGGGAAATATTCAGTTGTGGGAAGAGCAGAACTCAGGTCTGAGAACTGTAATTGGAAAATAATAATTTCTCTAAGACTCACTAAAATGCATGGCCAAATCCCCAGTGTGCTTTAAGTTAAAAGGGAAATGTTCTGTCTAATCTCTCCTGAGCAGTGGGAGATTTTTTCCTCTCACTGTATTCATTTCTGTTTGTGTCATTCCTGGAAAGGGACTTCTTTTTTAGATATCTTCTAATTTTGTGGTGGGGATTGTGGATTTTGGCAAAGTGCCGAAGTTTAAAGACTTTCAACACTGAAAAGTTTCTAAGAAAGAAATTATGTCAGATAGACTCTCTTACCTCATATGACACTTGGCCTGAGATTTACTGCTGCTTTTTTCTAGGATGCTGGAAGGAAGCTACGCTGCCACTAGGAGAGCAGTCTGTAGTTCATCTTTCAAGTGTTCCTTCACAGGTTTTATCCACAGAGGAACAGAAAACGTTACCAAGAAAATGTAGTGCATCAGCAATAGCAATATGGCACATGAGTTAAATCAGGGGCATATTTTTAAAAACATCTATGTGATGGGAAAACCTAAAAATCCCATTGCTTTTTTTAAATCACAAAGGGCCAGCTCCTCAGAGGCCTGAATTATGACTGCTGTGCACATTGCCATACCTAAATATGGGTGCTCAGAGCCCAAACTGGAGTTTCCTGACTGGATTCAGAGAGAGAGGGCAGGTAAGGTATCCCAGGGAATGGCCAGGAGACACTGCTGTGCTTATAGCTGATCGCCAAAGGTACCATGTCAATGTGACAAAATACACTGGAAAAGGGTCCAAGAGATGAGGAAGCACGTCTCAAACAAGTAAAACACAATTGCTGCTACTTGTGCTTCTCTTTCTGGTCCTAATTTAAACAGTCCTGCGCAGTATTTCACCTTAATGTCAAGAGGAGTTCCCATAGCACAGGGTGCTGGGCTTTACCTTCAGTCACACTGCTGTTTGCAAGCAAGGGCTGTGCATATATAACCATGCCCAGGGCAATGGTCCCTGCACCCTCACCGGCACCGGCAGTGATGCTGAGGTGCAGCGCAGTAGGCAATGCCTTATTTTGCTATCTCTGTTGGCATCTGTTACAGCTTTTGAATTTCATGTGGGTTTGAGCAATACTGGAAGACCTGGAGTGGAGACCAGTGCTAAATGAGGCAAATTCTTCCCTCGAGCTGTTGCAGAACTCACCAGCAGAGAATCACGTCACGACAAGGGACAATGTGTGGGGCATTACCACAGACAGCCCTTACGGGGAACAATTCTTCAAGGCAAGCGAGGCCCCATCTTGGAGGCTGTCTGCACTGAGTTGTGAGAGTTGCTGTGAGAGGTCCTGCACCATCAAGCAAGGCAGAAGCTACTTATTCACCTTCTTCCATTAATAAAGAGATGCCGTCCTATATACCAGGCTCATGCCTGCCCTGTTGCTCTGCAGACGGACTCTATTTGTTGACTCAGTAGGAAGCAGACCATGAAATCCCCTAGGGCTGACTCGGAGGATGTCTGCCTGCTCTCTGACAGCCACAGGACCTCATGGGGATGAGAAGAAGCTCTCTCCATCATGGTGGGCCGCACTCTATCCCCTGATACCTCATTCCTCTTTTGTGGAATATTCAGTGATGGCCCCAGTAGCGATCCTTTCGTGATTTTTAGTTGAGCAAAATTCCCATTGTACAGTCAGCCTTTAGGCATTTCAGGGAAATTTTTTTATTATTAGGGACATAAATTAGGTATGCAAATCCATTCATTAATACGCTCAGGCTTTTCCAAAGCATCTCCCCATCTAGGTTAATCAGAAGCCATGAGAGGGAAAAAAAAGGTTAGGGAAGTGCATTTCCACAAGGAGTTCCTTTATGATTTTTCTGCTCTAAGGCTCAGTGCTTATATGATGTAAACCCCTGCAATATCACATCACTCTGGAATGCCAAAGAGACACTTTTGATGATCGCTTTGACTCTATGATGCTCCAAGGCACTGAGTGTCCCAGAATGAAAAGCAGAACTGGGATGCCAATGGCAAAGGCCCTGGCCCAGGCGTCTCAAGAAGGCTACAGGCGTGCCTCTGCGAGGAGTCTTCCCAACGAAGTGCCAAGTACAAGTCGGCTTGGCTAGCAGGCATGAAATTTCACCACAGAAATGTATACAGGCATAAACTGCAAGCATCTGGCAAGTCATTTTTGTACAATTTTCCTGCCAAGTGTTCAAGGTGGGGCTTACACCAACAGCTCTGCACACAAGTCAGAACAAAACTGACTCCCAGTTCCAACATTATTCCGTCCCCATGTGGCTTTTGCTGAAATCACCTTGCATTTCACAGCTCCTTGGTATTAAGCACGGTAGTTACAGCTGAAAAGACTTAGAACTTACAGAGGCCATAAGCTAACACACCAGACCAAGTTTACATGGACTGAGCCGGTTTTGCACGGGAGAGGTGACTCTCCCGTCTCACCGTTAAAGCACGTGTGGGTGCCCCCCGTCCCTGGGGTCTGATGCCTGGCAGTGGAAGAGGTAATGCTCTCCCACCTCCCACAGAATGAAGGTCAGTATTTGCTATTAGGTCAAGAGCAATATTCCAGAGGGCGGGTGAGAGAGGTGCCAGAGAACCTGCTTCCTACATGGATGGTATGGCAGAGGACTTCCCGCCAAGTGACAGCAGGACACACTGTCCAATAACTACAGAAGTCCTTGGCATTCCCTAATGTCTTTAGAGGATAATATGAAGAAGATCATCTGGGGAAGTAGATTTATGGCAATTAATTTTCCTAAACAGTTTAAACCAATTTTTTTTGTCTGAGTGTTTAGACAATATCTGGAGCCACAAAAGGTCATTTTGCTTAGAATGAGAGACTCTTAAGAAGAGTCAAGTATGCACTCATAAAAAAAAAGTGTATTTATAAAAAATATTTAGAAAAAAAACCCACCTTGTTTTCACTAAACTTACAAATGAAATAAATAGCAGCAGCCAGCTACCCCCCACCAAAATCCCTCCAGCATGCTCTGGACTCAAAAGCCTGCAGTCCTGCCTCTCTCTTCCTCTCCCTGCCCTTACTTTCATTGTCCAAGGACTGGCTGCCTGGCTCCACCATGCCATCTACGTTTCCACCGCCTTGAAAACGCAACATCTCAAAAGGTCTCTGACACACGCAAGGTGCAGCTCTCAGTCTCCTCCCGCTGCTGGTTATCATCATGGGGCCCTGGGCTCCTTTTTGGGTTCATTCTGCCCCACTATTTGCAAGGTCAGTCAAGATGGATGGGCCCAGCACCATGGGTGTATTTCTTTGAGGGGGACGCTGCTGCTACTGTCAACCCTGAGCATACTGGGGGAGCTAAGGCTACTGGTCCCCATGCAAGAGAGTCTGGAGACTTCTGTCAAGGAGCCCGTGAAGTGCTATTTGATCCCTAGAGTCACAGGTTATGGATGCATGTCCTAAGCGCCTTGCCTCCAGACTGATCATTTTTTAAAGCAATCACAGCTTGGTAGGATTTTTAACATCTTCGTTTATGACCTACTGGGATGATGGGACAGAGTGCACCCTCGGCATGTTTGCAGATGATACAAAACTAGGAGCAGTGGCTGATACAGCAGAGGGTTCTGCTGCCATCCAGAGTGTCCTCAGGAGAAACACCAAAACAGGAACTTCAGGAAGTTCAGCAAAGGGAGGCGCAAGCTCCCACCCTTGGGGAGGAATAACCCCAGGGACCAGTACACTCTGGTGGCCAACCATCTGGAAAGCAGCTTTGCAGAAAAGGCACTGGGGGTCCTGGTGGACACCAAGTTGACCATGAATGTGCCATTGCTGGAAACATTCAAGGTCAGGTTGTAAGGGACTTTGAGCAACCTGATCTAGTGAAAGATGTCCCTGCCCGTGGCAAGCGGGTGGACTAGATTATCTTAAAAGCTACCGTCCAACCCAAACCATTCTATGGTTCTATGACTCTGCAAGCCAACAATGATGTGCCCTTGCAGCAAAGGTGGTCAACAGCCTCCTGGGCTGCATTAGGAAGAACATTGCCAGCAAGTTGAGGGAGGCGATCCTTCCTCTCTACTCAGCCCTGGTGAGCACATCTTGGTACTGTTTCCAGTGCTGGGCTCTCCAGTACAATATAAAACCCACAACTTTTTTCTATGAGTGTGGTCAAACACTGGAACAGGATGCCCAGAGAGGCTGTGGAGTCTCCATCGTTGAAGATATTAAAAACCCAACTAGATACAGCCCTGAGCATCCTGTTCCAGCTGACCCTGCTTTGAGCAGGGCAATTGCACCAGAGGTCCATAGTTCCCTTCCAACCTCAACTATTCAATGATGCTGTGACTTTGGCAACATAGGCAAAGCAAGACTCAACAACAGAAAGGCCCAAATGAGACTTGGTCCATAGATGGACTTCCTTAGGGAATCTAAGCAGCAGAGCATGTTGCTTTGTCAGTTCAGGTGATTCTCCAGCAGCAAAGCATGTTCTTAATAGCAGGACCAATGTAGCACTGTCTCAAGGCACACTTGTAGCTAGTTCAGCATGTTAGATGCACCGTAAATGTGCTGCCACAGGCAGTGAGACTTGTCTCACTCGTCACAGCAAGACCCTTCTCTGCAAAGCCTAGGGGCTGTTGGATGCAGCTGCGGGTCTGGATGCTAATGGAAATCTCCCACCCATATGTCCTACTGTTGCCCTCAGAGTGCTTTGCAAGTCATATTCATTTCAACTGATTAATCTTTTTTTGAATATTTTTGGGGGTTCTTTCTCTTAGTTTTTCCAAACCTCTACCATAGAGCGGTTTTCCTCCCTTTTTCTTTTGGCAGGTTGGGATTGTATCACCAATAACACTATTTGTCTCTCCTGGTCTTGGATCAGATGCCTTTTCTTCAGGTGTAAGCATTTAATCTCTTGCAGTAACTACAGAGCACTCAGAGGCTTTGTGTTAGATGTCCAATAAAGAAGTGAAATTTAACCAAAGAAAACCACTGAACCGCATTTTCTATATTCCTGACATCCAGTAATTTAGGGCAACAGAAATGTTTAACCTATTTCTTTAATCATGTGGAGCCTGATCCAATTCTCCCTGAGGAACATCATAGTCTTTCCATCGTCTTTCATACGTCTGGAGCACATACACAGTGTGTGTAGTGTATCTCCACCACATCAATAACTCATGGAATGTTCTTCTAACCTTTAATGAATATATGGTACATTTTACATATATATACACACATAAATAAAAGGAGTATGATTTTACTGCCATGGCTAGGCATGAAAGTAATCATTAGGAAGACTTACCTTGTACCTTGTGCTTACTCCAATACTGAAGTCTACAGCAAAATCTGAATCTGGAGGAATGAAGGGAAGCCATTATTACTTTTTCTATGAAAACGCTATTTTTATTAAAAGCAGAAGGTGAGCCAAAGGCACCAATCCTCTTTAAAATAACTTGGGTTTTAGCATCAATAATGGAAATATATACACTGTGGCTGGGATATGTCTAGCACCTCTCCCATCTTTTCTGACTGTCCATAAATAAAAAGTTTAAGGCCAATGAATATAATCAATGAATGATCTTAATGTTCTGCTCTCAAATTGTTTCCATTTCACAGGAAGTTCAAGTTTCCTTCAGTAAATGGTTTATACTTTCCCATGCATTCTTACATTCTAGTAAAATCTATTTTATATGGATTAAGGCTTAGTTTATTTATTGGGGAA
>NW_009259239.1:2058304-2058937 GCF_000687185.1 Egretta garzetta | reverse complement strand
AATAATCAAAAATGTGGTATTTTTAAGGTTAAATTTCTTTAAAATAGTTAGCAACTCCTTTTCCCCTGCCATTTTGAGTAGGGTTATGTGCATCACTGCTTTCAGTTTCTTGGGTAGGTAGCGCTAATTTCCTAATCAACAGCCTTACACGGGTTTAGACTGTCTGAAATGGAAGTCTAAGATCAGAAGTGATGACAAACCTTTGCAACCGCAGAGTTCCCCACTGCTTTCCATGCAGCTCTGGAAGAGGCAGCAAGTCCTGTGCAAGGGTCAGACCGCAGGACTGGATCCTTGATTGCTCCAGGCAGGGGGAAACGGCCAGCTGGTATCCCAAAAAGCAGAAGTGCGGCACATTTTCCTACACTTTGATAGTGTCAAGACTTGGAACCTCAAGAGCTGAAAAACATGGTGGGAAAAGAGGACATGTCAACTGCTCCTAATGAATCTGATTTACTATGTGTAAAGAAAAACGTCGCCTTTTTTATAAAACCATGTAGTTATTTTTCTTAGAACAAATTTTCTCAACAAATTAAACACCTTCTACTTTACAGGGAACACAAACCCTCTGTTGATTGTAAATACATTGTAAATCCTGCTAAAATACCAAAGGAGATAAAACCTTAAGCATTCCTG
>NW_009259239.1:2056976-2058041 GCF_000687185.1 Egretta garzetta | reverse complement strand
GGAGTAAACTCTAAAAATTAAAGAGCTGGAATTTTTCACATTCATTTTATTAAAATTTCTCCAGTATCTATAATGAGCCCTTTATCGCTAATTTACTTCTAACACTCGCTGGCTTTTTGGTACTGGCTCTAGGAAAATCCTCCACCCACTCTTGCTATTTTCTTTCCACTGGTCTAGAGGAAGATTTGTTAACAGTCCCTCCTTGCCTACTTTTATATTCATTCACCATGTATCACAAATATTTAATACTTTATCCTGGATTCTGGTTAAGTGCTCAGTACACAAACTCCAAGCTATAAGCCAGGTGCTTGACAGGGCTGGAAGAAGAAACAAATTGTTCCCACCTATGGGTCCAGGGATTTAGAGCAGAGGTAGGATGGGTGGTGGAGCTATTACCAGCTGTCCCTGGGGTCCTGTCCTGGAAGACGGATCTGCTGGCAAAAGCCACTGGGAAAGGCAGCCATGGAAAAGTGCTTAAATTCATGTATCATACAGGTTCTCTGGCCACGGACTTGTGGAGGAGACGTGAAGATGGAACTAGTTACCGGAATGCCTTTAAAAAATGCAGCAGGTGGAATACTTATTTTACATATATATATATGTATATATATAACCCCAACACTGTAAAAGCCTACTGCCAACATCTTAAACAAGGGAATACCCAGTAACAATCCATCTTCCATCTGTTTTTACCCGGGATGGCTGGGAGACTGGAGAGCCTATTCAGCCTTCTGCATCATCTGAATGCTGTCTCACTTCTGTCCCCAGGCAGGGAGGTGATCTGACCTGCACAGGGCACATCACTTCATGATTTGTTCCTGGAAAACAGACCAGGGATATGGGTGAAGCAAAGCCATGCTTGGCTTGCTCACTGTAAACCTGGGGAGGAAGAGACTTTGGGGCAAAAAGAGGAGTATTCTTGGCATCCACTTTGGGGAATTTTCTTTAAAATTCCTCCCATTTTTTGTGACCTGGTCTAGGCCAAGAATAAGAAAGAAAGAAATGTGCTCCTTGGGAGTATTTCAGTAATACCTAGCGATAAGTTGTCTCTGGCAGAGATTATTT
>NW_009259239.1:2038923-2056083 GCF_000687185.1 Egretta garzetta | reverse complement strand
AGAGGAAATAAAATCCAAACAGAGACAGAAAAGCAGCCCAGCACTCCATTTGAATTGGTGGCAGAATTAAGTCAAGTGTCTCAGCAGCACCCAAGAGCTCTTGCCAAATATCTCTAAGATGGCATTTTTACCAGGAATTATATTGTGGCTGCTCCTTTTGAGAGCCTGCAGAGACACAAAGGGGCATAAGCTACACACACACTTTCCTGTACTGTGTCTCCAAATCTCGATAGTACGCAATGAATGAGGAGGGAGCAGGGGAGGCATAACCAGACCTCTCAGTCCTCTCAGCTCCTTGGTTGCTGATAAAAAGTCTGTGGCAGTGGGTGCAGGCTTGACCCTGCTTCCAGGGTTTTGGCCATGAGGGTAGGTCAGCATAACAGCAGCATAAGCTTGCTACATACCCGTAAGAGCTTGAGAAATGGCTCCTGCTATGGGATCCTCAGGGAAAGTGAAGTTATGGGCCACCTCATAGCCTATGCGTAAAGACGAAACCTGCCTTTGCAGAGTTTTCTGTCTTCATCTTTTCAGCATCTGGCTCCTGTTTTCGTGTCCGGCCTGAGAACGTACCAGGTAATGCATTTTGCAATTCCATCACCTGTGCTGTGAAAGACAGACGTAGGTGTGGTTGTACATGTGCATGTCTGCAGGTACAGCTGAAGTCATGCTGTCACTTCTGAAATTTTGCCCCCAGCACTGGCAGAACTCCTCCCAGCTGCAGCTCGTGTAACTGGAAGCATGAAAAACTAAGTCTCTAATTAAGCAGGCACTGAAAACACAGGCCTCTAGATTGGATGCTTATCAGGTATACGCCAGACTCCCTCTACCAGCAGAATCATGTTGCTAATCTATTTGTAGAACTTGATTTATGAAGATTAATAAGACAGCCAAATTATGTCAACTTATGGCAAAACCCATGTATTTTTCTTTCAGTTCAGATTCCAAAAGGTTATTTTCTTTCTTATAAGGCTATTTTTAATGGCAGAACATATGTGTACCCTACCCAGCCCTGCATGGAATGCCAGGACAGCTGAAAGCACTGCGATTATGTGACCCACCAAAAGGTCAAGCAAAAAAATATATGGTGCTCACTGATATTTATTAGCCATTTCTAAACCTGGACAGAGCGAGGCTATCACAGTGATTTCTCTTCTTAGCACTTTGTGCAGAAAGCCTATTCCATCTGTGTCTTCATATCTGCCTCAATGTTAGCTGGAAGATCATGGTGTCATCTGCTAGTAAACCAAATTCTGTTAAAACTCTACAAATATTAAACATCTCAACAGTCTACATTCTCACTGTTTCTTCTACCATTTCCTTAAACACAAAGCACTTAAGGTTGTGAGTAGGCACAGACTTATTGGCTACACCTATTCTCTTCTGCAAGACAAGTCGTAAGGCTGGGCTTTAGGCCAAACTCAACACCCATCCACATTATTTGCTTCAGGAGTATTTCAGAGCTCTTTCTGAGATAATTCATTGGATTCTTTTAAGTGGGACAGTCCCTGGATGTTTGCTCAGCTTTCAGGTATATTGAAGGTAATGGGCATCAGCTTTTGGTGCACCCTTCCTCTGTGCTTTTCCCCTTGCAGTGATATCGCACGGCTGACAGCAGACAGAAAAGTCACCCACTGAAGAGGGTAAGTGGGGAAATCTTTCTTAGTACATCTCCCAGACACCCGGCGATAAAATACATAGATTGCTGAAGCCTCTGTTCAGGTTTCTTATGTCTCGTAAATTCAGATGAAATCAAAAGCAGTGTATATAGCTATAAATACGTGTGTGTGTGTGTATTTATATACATAAATATAAGAATTTGTGGTTCTTGGAAGCACAGTGGGCTATAGGTTTGTTTCAAGTCTGGATAGCTTAGGTATAATGTTGATGTAGGTAGGAGAGGAACTATTCTAAAATATCCTTCATCTGACCTTCTTGTACCATGTGTTACCAGAAAATGCAGTCTAACTGCAACCACAAACTAGAGCCAGTGCCTGGTTCTGCTACCTGAAGAAGTTTAACACGTAAGGAATGTAACTGTGTGCCCAAACCAGATTAATAAGTGCCCAGGGCAAAGACAGGAGCAAAGGAAGCTCAACCAGGGCTGCGACTGACTACAAGAACCTGGGACCTTGCTACCTATTGGCAGAGTAAGGGCTCAGTGACTGCAAAACTACTGTTCTAGAAAGCTTAGTTCAGTTACGCGTGGCTCTTGTCACTGATTAGGTTCGAAAGCAAAGACAGGTATAGAAAAAACAAGATGTATTTTATGTGATGGCCACGTGTTTTTATATTTTTGGTGAGTAACATTTTCTTCCCAAATCCAGGAATTAATTACTAAATAAATACACATTCTGAATTTCAGAGTCTAAGAACCGCAGATTCCTTCAAACCAATGAAATCTGCTTGCCTGGAGACTTAACAATTTCTATTTGAAAATCTGGATTTTACAGACCAAAACTTGAATATTTTGTGTGCTCGTATTAATCTACCATATGCATCACACTGCAAATTTAAGCATGAACCTCTCTCTGAAAAGGCTGAAGAAATTCTTATAATAGTTCTCCATATTATAATAGTTTTCGTATTCCTGCTCCCCCTCCTGTCACAAGTATTGGCTAACTGTGCCTACGGCAGTCCTCAGAAAATACAGCAGCTAACTATAAACCTCCAGGAGTTGAGCAGTTTTAACATTTAAACTTCTCTGTATTATTCAAATTTCAACGTGATTTTCATTCCAATTTCTTTCTCACTTTGATCTTCAATATCTGATCCCACTGAAGTGTGTTTGACATTTTTGACACATTGGCATGACAGAAGAAAGAGGAATGAAAGCCCATTGTCTCATAGAGGAAAAAAATAAAAGTACTGATGTAATTTTTTTTTTTATTGCAGCAAATAGCTAGAGGGGGATAGATACAATTCATCAGCACTTGATTTAAATTGCTGTATCTTCATTTTCGGTGTGAACCAGTACATGCTTATTCCTGTAGGTATGCAGACTGCATGCTTATCACCAAAAGCTTCAGAAATATGTGGGCGTAGTCAACATCTGGGATTGCTTTTGCTGAATGTTCTGGGCTGTTGAAACCTTCTAATAATAGAGGCAAAGTGAAACACCTTTCACGATGCATGTAAGGCAAGAAATGCACAGTTATAATAAAGGCAATTTGTGCTTGTCTCATCTTTTCTGGTTTTAAAATCCTAAATAAATAATAACTGTTTCATCCTCCTGGTGTTTCCTTGAAGAAAGAAAGTAGATAGCTTTACCTCCATTGCACAGGTGGGAAGACTTAATCAGAAATATAGTGTATCACAAAACATATCTCTAATTGAGAAGTCAGGAATCTCTACCACTTAGTCCTGAATACTCAGCAGAGAGGTCAAAATGGACCTGTATATTTTAGGAATGCCATAATGACTCTCCATAAGATATACCAGCATTTTTCATGCACAGCAAATAGAATGGAATAAAAATACATCACGGCTCATTACCACATATATTCATGCTTCTGAATATTAAACATATTATACGCCACTTCTGAAGTCCACAGCAACTCTGGCTTATGCAGAGTCAGTTTGCAGTTCTGATTAAATCACCCTGAAGTCCATTTTTATTTATGACTTGACATGGAAATATTCTTTGCTCCATTTGTGAGCTACCCGTGGAGCACTATTTCAACCAGTTTGGCTTTGATACTTTATCCCACAGAGAACAAAGCCTTAGAACAAGGTTATGCCCAGCCTGGGGCTGCTCCTTACGTCTCACTTTTTAGAACATTACTGACACTGATACAGAAGCAAGAGGTGATTATTTTGCCCTCTATACCCCTGTATGACATTGCTCAATGTTCTTTGAGATGTGGACTTCTAAAAAACAATGAGTTGGTTGCATAGGACAGGTGAGTCCCTTGTGTGCCCTCCCATTGCATGCCTGAGCTCTTCTGTGGTTTGTGCGTCTCTTCTGGTGCCTCTGATCAGGGCACCGCTCCGAACTGCGTATGCTGAATAATTTACCAGCCAGGAGAGTGCTGTCTGCTCCAACTGCTGTACAACTAATTACGAACAGATGACATGCACAGGTGCTCAGCTACCAGCAGTAGAGGTCTTTTAAGTACAGGGAAGATTCTGTGAACTCACACATTCATAAAGGCCAGAAGGGAGTGTTACGATCACTGTCTAGCCCGGGCTCCCGTATGTTGCAAGCACAGAGTTTCTCCAAACATTATTTACATCGTGCCTAAGTGCTGGTAGAGCAAGTAAAGGAAAAGCTAGCCCTTTTGCCACCCTATCGTCATTTGGCCAAGACCCACCATCCCCAGAAGACTCAAGAAACAATTAACAGTGAGAGGTGTCCCTGGGTCTCCATGAATCCTTCTCCTCCACTTGGGAGGGGGCTTGAGCTGGGACTTTTCTTGGATCCTGGGGCAAGCTGAAGATATTGGACCCACAGTCCCCATAGCCTGAGTCTGTCCACAGCCAGATTCAGACAACCACACTGACTACACACCCAGGAACCACGCGTGGCTAAAATGTCACAGGCTGGCAACCCCTGGCTAACACCACGGCTTTGAAGAAGGTGGTGCAGGACTGGCCCCAAACTCTCATCGCCTCTCTTTGCTGTTGCCTGGCCTCTGTCACCTTCCCCTCACGCTCATCCATTTCCACAGTGGCTGCGCTCCAGAGACAGAAACACTAAACTGTGACAAACAACAGAATTAATTGATCATTTATTTCTTGTTACATATTTTTCCTTAGAAATAAAACTAATAGGCAGTGTGGGAGGGGAGGTCCATCTCCTACTTAAATTCCTGGGTGACGTTTTCTAACCTGGAGTCAGATAATGCTGAGACCCACCACATTTCCCTCTAGCAGGAGCAAAAACCCCGAAGAGTTTGAAGTCTGGTGCTACAAATATGGCCAGAGTGAGATTTTTAAGCTCTGTCAGCTTTATTTCAAGGAGTTAAGATCTAATGTTATTGTGGTTTGAAGGTAAACTTCACGGTGAACATCCTTAAATTAATTTGGATATGAATTTAGACATACAGTTACACACACCTATTTTTAAGGACAAGGATATTGATCTTGGCAAGGCAATAAATTCCAGTAATATCTCGCGGCAGAATAAAGCCAAGACAATTCAAACCCGTTTATTTTTTGTCTTCACAACATTTTGCCAAAACCATCATTTTGTTGGCCACATAATTCTGATTTATATTCAACAAGAGTAGTAAAAAGCTTTTATAGAGGAGAAAGCCAGAGTGACATTTTCCTATAAATCACAATGATTTTTACTGCCACAAGATCCCGCGGCTCAACTTCAAATACAACTGTGCTGTAAACTGCGTGGATGAAGCCGCATTCCTTCTGAATGAGAACCATGTTTCCCTTTCTCAGTGAGTGACTCCACATTCCTATCAGTCTCTAGCAGATAATAAGAATATCCAAACAAAAGCAGTTTTTAGAGCTGGTAGAGCAGTGATGGGAAAACATGTTCAAAGTGGGTGCCACTCTATAGCATATCATTCTTTTTTTTAAAAAAAAAAAGTGGAGATAGGCAAGGTGCATACTGGGCGTTAAGTTCTTATTCTCATGTTTCTGTTGGTTGCAATTTTGGGGGGGTAAATTTTCCTGCTGGTAGAGTATGGAAGAATATAATTAGGACCAGAGCAGTATTTAACTACTGACCTGGAGCACAGTACTCCTGAGATTCTGTGTAATCCTCAAGGCACTTTAATCAGGTAAAGGGAATTGAGAAATACCTATATCCACTTCTTAAACTAACAAAGGAAAATCCAACAAGGACCGTTGAAATTAAAATAACACTAACCAACCTCTTATACACTGTTAGGCTTTTATTTCCCCCAAAGGGCTGACATTTCTGTTCCACAGTCCTTTTACTTTCTCATTTGGGAACTGTCCCCACCAAAGCCAGGTGTATGGAGCAGGGTCAAGGATGCAGTATTCTGACCTGACTCTAGTTAGATTTAGTCGAAAGTCTATCTGCTAGGCTCAGGATATTCTCCTACCGTGCCAGAATCTCACTGAGATCTGTGATGAGCCTGCAGTCATATTCAAAACAGAACCCGAAAATGATTTTATTGCAGTCCATCACGTAACCTTTATTTCCTAACTCTACACACATCACCTGAACTCAGGTGACAAGGGTTCCTTCTCCTAGATTATGTCTTTCTCAGGACTCCGACTCACTTCTGAGGTCATACGTTCAGCCTGGCCATGACTCCATCCCATGCCAGGATGAGACTCGGATATGCATGTCCATCCCCCCACTTTGCTCCCAAGATGCAGAAGCCAAAGTGCCTGGGCTGGAAGAGGGGCAGCAGCCTCACCCTCCCTCTGCAGCAGGAGCCCAGGACCACACGAACAGCAGCCTCGCTCCAGAGCTGCGGGTGAACATGGTTTTATCACTGATCTCCCCCACTAGCTTCTTCTCCCCACAGGCACAGCTGCTGGGCCAGCAGGGCTCATGGGATGGCACAAATGGGATCATTTGCTAACTGGTATGGTAAGTGAAAATGGGAATTTAAAAGACACAAGGCAACAAATAACCACATTTTCTAGGGACAATTCAAAAGCCACTTACGCGGTTGATGATGCATGGATTGTGATTATTTTTAACTTAAGCCTACAGGATGGCAGTCCTGAATCTCCTCTTCAGCACAGCACACTCTTCATCCTAGCCTCCCTCCAGCACACAGTGTCAGATGGAAATGGGAATTGTATGGCAATCCAAGCTCAGGTTGCCCTGAAAAATTCTGTGTGAATGGAAGAAGGTTCAGATTTAATCTCTAGTTGTAGACAATTTTGGGGTGGGAAGGAAATATATGTGTGCTAATAAAAATACAACAGCTATAAGCTGCTGGCATGTGTAGAAAGTTGTTCTTCCACAGCTCTTTAAAAGTAGGAGCCACTTTTCCTGCTCATACAAAGATTATCATTGCTATATATAAGCAGAGATAGGAGGCTTTTTATGATTCGCACCTCAGTATGAAATACTATTCTCCTTTCCCTTTTCAAAGAATTTATTTTCCACGACTAGAAATGCATCAAAATCATTAAAATCCTGCAGACTAAGCCACCCTTGTGGGGGCCAAGAAAAGAAACCTCTCTCCTGCAGAGCTATGGGCAGTGGGCTGGCAGCATGGCCGGATGAAAAAAGCGCAGCTATCTCAGTCACCGGTGGAACATACGCTGAGCTTTCCACGCAGCACTGCTAGTTCTAGGTGCTTTTAAAGAAATAGCAAGTTACAGAATATTAATTGTGGTCTTCATGGAGGAATGTGAAAAGGTTGAGGTTCAGCTTGCGTAGGCCTGCTGAAGAGCGCTCACTTCTCACCCCTCGGACTGGCGTCGCACTGGTTTCAGTCAGCTTTTCTCCCTCATGGCTATTCAGGAGGCCAGATCAGAAGATAATAATGTTCCTCTGTACCTTAAAAAGACAGCAGCACAATCAGTGGACCAGATCATAAAGCCTTTACATCCACTTAGTAAAATTAACCCTTTTTGAGGGCCCTTCTGTAATGCAGAGGGCCAAATTAGGATGGCTTGAGACAGCGTGGCAAGGCTCAGAGCTGTAAGAGAGCCTTGTGGTGCACCCAGCCCCTTCTCTCACCAGTGAAATTTTGGCTTCCTTCAAGTCCTATTGATTTCAAAGAGGTTTTCTGTCCTCAGCTCCCTTTCCCACAACACCCATTGCAAGCTGCTTGCCCTTTGCTGCTGAGAGCTTGGGGTCAGCCCTCACTCCTACAGCTTTTTGAAGGTGCATCTCCTCCCTTCACATGGGCTGGGGAAAGCAAGTCCAGGCAGCATCTGCCAAGCCACTTCAGCTGGCTGGGGACAGGTTTGGCCTGTCCAGCTACAGAAACTCAGTGTGCTCTCCGTTGCATGGAGAAAGCCAATGCAATTAGCAACCTTAACGTAGTTGTTTTGGGTTTTTTCTGACATTAAAACACTGAGAAGTAAAGAATGACTCTGAAATAAGCATGTTTTGGAGGCACAGCACCTAAAAAGCAGACAAATTTGGACTGCTTTTATTTTGAAACAGTCACGATAGTGTTGCTTCTACTGATTTTTTCTTAACATCCTGAAGTAGTTCTGATTAATTATTTCTTGCTCAAACTGATCTTCTTTCCTTCTACCCTGCACTGCCTGTAAAGACAGCAAAAGTCAGGCCAGCGTTAGGATACTGAACACTGAGTTCTGGCAGCAAAGTAAAGGACCCGTTCCCCCACAGACGGTCTGGAAGCAAAGCAATATTGTTTGGCTATTGCTGTCTCTCCTGTTCTCAAGGTTAGCTGATGCAGAGCAAGACTTACCTTTGGATCAGAGGTGCAGGTTAATGAAAAGAAAACTCAAAATGGACATTTGCACTACCACTGGTAGACAGAAATCTGAACCAATTTTATTATGTAGGTCTGGGGAAAAAAACAGTGCACGTGTAAGAACCGGAAAAGAAATGTCAATGTGGGAATAACAGAAATCATTACTCTAGACCTAGAATCAAAGCCTGTGGTACCCTACCTGGGACCTGATTTGCAGTATGAAAGGTTCAGAGGGTGACCTCACGAGCTGCTGTTCTACAGTGGGGAAGATGAAGACAGAACTCATTTTCTGAGTTTGAGATATATTACTGAGATCTAATTTGGGGGCCTCCAACACAAGAAAGACATTGATAAACTGGAGTATGGTCAGTTGAGAGCCACTGAGATGTTTGAGGCAGGAGCACTTGTCCTTGAGGAGAGGTTGAGGGACCTGGGCTGGTTCAGTCTGGAGAAGGGATGGCTTTGGGGGGACCTAACAGCAGCCCCCAGCCAGTGCCCATGAGGAGGTTGTCAAGAATATAGGGAGCCAGGCTCTTCACAGCTGTGCCTGGTGGGTGTACGAGAGACTCTGGGCATAAGCTGAAGGAGGAGAGGTTGAGACCTCTGGACTTTTCCCCACTGAGGGCAGTCAGGCACTGGGGCAGGTTACCCAGAGGCTGTCCAGCCTCCATCCTGGGCAGAGTGGGGGTTTCTCCAACTGGGCTTGCTCAAAGCCTTGAGCAATCCGGTCTGACCTCAGAGTTGACCCTGGTTTGAGCAGGAGGTTGGGCTAGAGACCTCCTGAGTTCCCTTCCAGTGTGAATTTTCCTATGATCCTATGAGTTATTACATTTTCCCCAAACTATATGTTTGAAACAGCAGATAATAGATATGCCTAATCTTTTTAAACTCTGTTTCCAGAAACAAATTTCATCTACTGTGTCCAGAAAATTCCTTCCTCTGACTGCTGAAATTTGCTGATAAATGTGTCATTTATTATGGTGATTTTTATGATTTGGCACCACTTTCACAAAAACTACTCAGAAGCCATTTCATATCAAAGCGGGCAATCATATGCAGTCATTTCAAATGGAAACCACAGGTCATGATGAGCCGGGCTATTCTCTGATTTTTGTGAATGAGAAATGAAAATTTAAATTGGTCACCACCAAGTATTTAGTCTCCACATGCAATAAAATAGCACTTCTGTTTTATTGAGTATCGGTCACTTGACTATATTAGAGAGTTTTAAACTAACTTTTCAAAGACTAGTGAACAATTTATCACTAGAAATATGGGCAAGCACACTGGTGCCAAGAAATGCTCCCAAAGTATTAAGCTGTTCTGAATAGTATTTCAATACAATTGAAGCTGCTGTTTTCATGTCCCTGAAGCAGCAAAACCAGAAATATTTGCAAGCTGTTTTGACATTCTTGAACACACCATTAAGCAACAATAAAAGAGGTTGTCATAGCTGCTGTCTCATAACGGAATGAGTTTGTCTCTCTTCAAACTGGTAGTGGCATTTTGCTAGTCAGAACATCAGGAAAAAATGTTAAAATTGGAGCCAGAAAAAAAAAAAAGACTCACAAGACAGTACAAATCATCTTTTGTTTTATCTTAGTTCAAGATTTATTCCCTTTTTCTTTCAATCTTTTAATCAATCTTTGAAACGAAAAGAGGGGAATTGAAATCTAAATGAACCAAGATTAGTCACATAAGTAAAAGAAAATTATTGTAGCCGTTATTTCTCTGTCTTGTATAGCTTGTCAAGAGAAAGTTGGTAAAGCAAATTTTCTTTTAGTACTTTGCATCCTGTATATTACCCGCCTCTGGTTTTGGACCCCACCAGAAGTGCATTGGCCGCTATGGCCTTAAATTGCAAGTACCTTGTGCCCCCTTCTCTTTATGGGTTATGCATATCTAAAGATTAAATACTCAGCACTAAAATAAAAACATATAGTGGGGAGTGATTTTGATTAAATTGTTGATGCAATGTTGTTTAGCACTGGATTTCTCACTGGAATTTGCTAAACAGTAAAATGTATTAAATAAAAAGTTAATCCCAGGATAAGATTATGTCTGATATTAGTAAGCAGTGATAAGAAAGCAGCTAAAAATATACATACTTAGCATCTTTAATTACACATATTTTCATCACTAAAATTCTTATTTCACTGTCATGATTTCTGTTACCGTAATTCTATAACCAATGTGGAATGAAATGGTTTTGCAGAAGTTACTATGCACTGAAGGTAACACCCTTCCAGAAATAGGTTTCTCAGGAAAAGAACATCTTCTACTCATAACATTTATGCAATAATGTTAGAATTTTATCATCAGCATCTAAGCATCTAAGCTTTCAGCATCACCTGTAAGCATGGCTGTTGATAGAGAGACATCTGGCAGACAGGGCTTGAAAAGGTACAAGATTTGCCTTTTGGTTATATCAGAAGACAGGTTCTAATACATTAAATATAAAACAAGTGAGAAAATCCTAGCTTAGAAATTGAGTTTGAGGTGCTAGGCTTTTAAAGTTATTAGTTATGTATAATATATAGTGTATGCATGCTCAGAGTTGTACAAATACAAAAGAAATTGTCCCTGTCTTGCTCCTTCCAGCTTGTGGACAGATCATAAGAAGCAGTGAGGAGAAATATCCTTTTAATTCGGTTAGCATATTGATGTGATGAGAATTCTCAGAAATATGCCCTCAAGTGAGCATTGGCTCTGACATCTATCACAATACAGATAACAGACAAGCCTAGCATGAAATTCATCAAAAGAATACACTCTCTTTGCTTTCATCCAACACTGAATAAAATCTAAAGCATTTACTGCATTCAGGATGAAGTTATTTGACAGCATTTTGGCCAAAACTGGGGAGAGAAGCAGGGACCGCAAAAGTTGAGAGCACGGACCAGCGCTCTGAGAGGCAGAAGTAGTGATTGCAGGTACAACAACTCAAGGCTTAGTACTTGGAGGCAGTGTCGTGTCTTCTTGAGAAAATGTCAACAAATATGATATTTCCTAACTTTGTCTTGTGTTTCCAAGTATCTCTGCCACAGAGCACATTTGTTGACAAATATCAGCTGCTTACACCTCAGTCACAAAAAAACCATCTCCCTCTCTCAAGTCCCTTTCTTTTCCCAGACTCTTACTTCAGCGATGTTACAGATCCTCTCTCCTTCAGTCTTTCATGCTTTGGGCATTGAAGGTGTTACAAAAAATATGCAACAGCCTAATATTTATCTTCACTTGATTTTCCTGCACTTCCCCACTTTAATTTCTATTTTATTTCTGCACTTAATCTGCCCCAACTGTTTAGGAATTTATTGCAGTGAATGAGAAATTCGTTCTCTGGTTACGAGTTCAAAAATATGATCAAGCTGTAAGGAAGGCAGTGTCTAAGCACAGGGAGGAGAGATAAATGCCTGTTAAGGCTTGTTCTAAAGACCACCACTGACCGCAATTTCACAGTTTGCTTAGGCAATCTGTCCCAATGCTTCACAATCCTTCCTCTTAAAAGGTTTATACCAATGTTAAGGCAGAATCTTTCTTGCTGTGATTTAGGCTGACCATTTCTTCCCCTGTTCACTAGAGACACTACCTTAGTCTTCAGAACTAACTTTTACACACTTGAAAGACCATTAACCTACCTCCACCCTCAGCCTTGTCTGTCTTCGGTTAAAGAATCCCAAATAAGTCATCCTACCCTCATACATCTTTCTTTCTAGCCCTCTGATAAATCCTTACTGCTCTGAACTTCTTTCAGCTATCTATACATTTCTTCAAAGGCAGTGCCCAACACTAGACACTGTACACCCCTTGCTGAACAGAGGACCTGGATTATTATATTTTGGAGGCCACACCCTTGTTTATACACCTCAGAATGAGGTTTCCCTTCTTCCCAACAAAATGACATTGTGGGGTCATGTTCATTTTGAACCTCTGTTCCTTTTTTAAAGATCAGTCACCTGTCCAGCTGTTCCTATCTTGGATTCATGTAATTGGTTGTTCCTGGTGATGATCTACACTGATTCCATTGGATTTCAGACCATCATTTTGGTGATTTCTGCAATTTTTCACAATTTCTTTGAACCTCTATCCCGTCCTCTAGCATTCCTGAAGTCTCTCCAAGCTGCTTATCTTCGGCAAGATTAATGCTACAGTTCTCTGCTCCATCACTCAAGTAATTTATTCCAGTATTGAAGATTTCACTCAACATATTGATACCTTCCCTTTGGATTCCAACTTTGTCCGGTATGCGGGCAAAACAATTTCAGCAAGATTACATCTTCATAGCTTGCTTGTCATTAATATAATTCAAATTGTTTGAGTTAACCTGTTATCTTTTGCTTCACTCATCTAGAATGACTTCTTCGTTGTAGAAGGAAATTTGATGAGCTTGATATGAACCTTCCTTGAAAAAATACATTGCTCATCCTCTTGTTATCTTCCAAATGCCTACGGTTTCTTTAATTATCTATTTGTTCTAGTACACTTTAGCTTGACTCGAATTTCCCAGCTCTTCACTTTCCAAGATAACTGCTGTATTTGCTGTTTTCACATATCCAGTATTAAACTTGATCTCCATACATTCTTAAAGATAACTGCTAATTTTTTCTGAGCTTACTTCAGCAAGCTCTTTAGGCACCTATGGATGAATTTTGTCAAGTTCAGATGATTTCAAAACACTCAGCTCACCTAAGCATTCTCTAACCTGTTTTAAGTTTGTTCTAGACTGAGGCCTTACTCAGTATTAGATTAGTTACCAGCTGATCTTTTAAATTATAATAGATGCAGAAAACACTTGAATCTTCTTGGTATCATCTTTTGCTAGCTCTCCTTCTCTCTCATGAACAGCAAACTGGAAATGTCATTGTGCTTCCTGTTAGTGTATACATATATAAATTAATAGTAATGTATAATATGATATTAATAATATTAACTTACAATAGAATGTCTTCTTGCTACTCTGCTGTCCTTAGCCAAGTATATTGGGTTTTGCACTTTGGCTAGTGCTACTGATTTATAATTAATTTGTATCCAATCCAATTGATATCCCATTTCCTCTGTGCTTCCTTCTAGAGTTAGATGACAATGAAGAGCTGACCATGTAACCAGAACTCCTTTAAACTTTTCACCCTTTCACCATTTTCAGCCAGTGTGTGCTTGTTCCTTTAGAGCATTTTATTTGAAGACTTCTTGTATCTCCTTAGCTCCCTTTACCTTGGGTTATATCTTTATGAAATCTTTCTTACAAATCCTGAGTTTATTGATTCCTCTTCTCAGGAAGCCTCTCCTTTTCCTAAGAACAGGGAACTCACCAGCTCCTTGCCACGCCTGCTCCTTCTCTCCTTCATATTCATAACCAGCTCCTCCATTTTTAATTAGAAACAAAACCAGAAAAGCATCTCTGATGGATGATTTAATTCTCTTCCGTCGTGAGAACCTACTTTTTTAAACAGTTGTTAACTGTGGATATCACAATGTTAAAGTTCCACTCTTTTCTACAGAACACTCTTCTCCATAGAGTGGGAATGTCTAGTCTAGTTAACTATCCACTCCAGGTGTATGTACTAAAATGTCAGACAACAGACGCAACAGTAAAAGTTGACATTCTGATATAGCTGTAACTGTGTAAGTATTGTATTTATACTCTAATGGTCAGGATTGCTTCCCTGTTCTTGCATTTTTTAAACAACCACATTAAAACAATATAATATGTTTTATCTGTCTAATCAAAGCCTCCTATCAAGCTTTGATACTTCCTTTGAAAGTCTTTTAAGGGATCAGTTTTAACAAAGTGGAGCCAGTTCTCATTTCTTTTAATCCTTTGCCAAAAGTGGTGCTTCTGCTGTTTTCACACCAGGTTAATTTGTAAAGAAAAAAAACCTAGGACAAACAAAGTAAAGATTTGATAGGAAAATTTCTACAGGAAATAGCCATATTGAAAAACCCAGCCTATAAACAGGTTGGCAAGAGCACACGCTGGACTTCAACAGCAACATCCCAAAAGTGAAGACTACATCTTCAGCCTTACCTCACTACAGTTATCCTCATCTTCAGTGGCTTCCAATTTCTCACTTTTGTCAGGTTCAAGCTCTTCCCCTTTCCCCTTCACTAAAGTGGGTTTGTCAGTGCTGGCGTCAGACTGGTGAAAAAGGGGAAGAGCACAGTCAATAGAGAGGTCACCTGAGAGGCTAGAGGAATAGGAGAGGTAGAAAAGGTATTTCTGATCTTCTCTCCCAGAAAGGAGAGTTAGCATTAACCTCATAGTCTTTGTCTAAATTGCAGGTCAGGTGAATACCAGAGGGTAGATCAGGTCTCCTGACTGTTCAAGCCAAGGAGTTCGGTGGAGCACAATAGTGCTGGAGCACTTCTGGCCCAGAAGCCTGGATTTTCTCCCACTAGAAACAAAAGAAAAGGGGAGAAAAGTGTCATTCTTACATGTAGCCAAGGCACGACTGAGATGTGCATGCAAACCAAAGCGGGTGAGTGGCACCATCCAGGCCCACAGCCTAGGTTTGGCAATGAGGGAAGCAATAAAGAGAAACACATCTCCCTCCTCCTATTACTACACTGGATTCTTTATATTCTTAACCTCTTTATCAAAGACGTCTCTGCAAACCTGTTCCACCTGAAAGGAAACCAGTAACCCTACACAGCCTTCACTCCACTATACACATAATATAGCTTGAGACTGAATCACCAAAAAAATTCTCAGTTAGATCCACTAAAAAGCTGAGGTAGGAGGAAGGGTCATCAAAACCTTTGGTTTTGCACTAACATGGAGGTTAATGAATCTAGTACAGTTTCAGGCACCAGAAAGTCTTTTTTTAACTGACAGAAGCAACTTGAAGGAAAATTAGATAAATACTATAGGCAGGTGCCAAATTAGTTTTAAATGCAACTTGCAATGGACTTCCTGAAAGGGATTATTTAGCAGAAAAAGAGGCAGAATTTCATCCCTGCCTTTTTTTATGGTCCTATTCTAAAGGTTTCCATAAAAATACTATAATCTAGTTCTTCAGGCCTGAGAAAGGGTTTTATATCTGCACTGTCTGACTTTCAGAGGCCTTTTAAATATTTTGGCAATTGGAGGCATCATTACAGATTGGAAGTCTGTTGAAAAGATACCTTAGAGACTTTTGGCTTTACTTTGCATTCTTACAGAAAGAAACCATTCTGAAGAAAAAAGGGAAAGAAAATAAAAAGAACTTTACTGTCCTGCTGAGAGTCACTTTACCTATTTTTCCCCTCACCAGGCATCCTATTGGAAAAGCATTGCAATGGATACCTGGACTCCAATGGCATCTCTTGAGCAGCAAATGGATTTTGGCATTTTCTTGTCAAAGTCTCGCTTTTTTCTTTTGCCACCTTCTGATAATGTCATTATAGAATGGTCCCTTGCTCTGAACAATTGGACACCAAAAGGTCCATGAGGGGCTTTCTCATTGAACATTCTTCTGGGAAAAACAAGCAGTTGGTGCTAGGTTTACATGGAAGCTCCAGCAGATGGAAAAGTGGATTGATCCAGAGATCAGCTTCTTCCAGCTCCAGACATATCTTGGCGAGGTCTGTGCAGCCCTGTAAGCTATGGTGTGACACACCTTTATACCATCACCTCCATAGGGAAAAGAATAACTCCTTGATTTCTTACCCAAATTTGCTGCATAACTTGCCTCTAAACCACTAACAACCTTTTTTTGTCCTCATGTTCTGCCCAATTTGCCATCTGATACTACCCTGGAACATCTGTCAGCATTACTCCTCACTCCCTTCCACTCACTGGTATCAGACTGCTTTCCCCTAGAGCAGAGGCTCTTGAAGTTTTGGAAGGCCACCAACTTGGACTTCAGCCAGGTGTTGTATAATGACTAATCTGAAAAGCAATACAGTGCATCAACTTTTAAAAAGTCTTCTGTGGTCCACGTAAGAGTTGAGAAACTTCCAGTTTCCTAGGCCATGCTATGGGACTATCCTCAGGAGGAATAATAATGCCCACAAGTTGGATAACTCTTTTTATTTCTAAGATCTTAATTGCTTTATATTGGTGAGTATCATCATTAGTATGAGAGATGGAGGAGCTCAGAGTGCCAAGATTTTAAGTGATTTGCTCAGGATCACAAAAAGTCTGGAAAAGTCAGGATTTTCCCCTTGGTCTAATAGTTATGCTCCACACATGTGCCTCCTACCTGCTGTTATTTAATACCCTAGAGAACGAGCCGGCCCCAAATCTGCTGATTTTGATGGATTTTTTTTCTATTAACATCAACAGGTACTGGATAAGACTCAGAGTGGGAGTGGAGACAGGACTGCTATGAAGCAGAAAAAGCAGAAAGTCAAAGAATTCAGGAAAGCAATATTTTTGAATGAAATATGAAATTACTGAAATGTCAGGAAAGAGAAAAGAAAGCATGAAGAGAGGTCATGGAGTTAACCAAAGAATTACAAAATGACTGAATCCTGAGAAGTAAAAAAAGAAAAAAAGATATTTCTAGGCTTAATTACCTTAAAATAGTTAATTAAGAAACCTGGTTTAAGAGTATGAATTATACCCTCCACTGTTGGTGGGGAGAGAGCCTAATTATCCCCAGATCAGCAAATGTGGGCTTGCCATCTGTCAGGTAAAAAAAGAACCTCAAAGTCCAATCCAGTCATTATTTGTAAATGCTTTGGGATGTTTTTGTTTTAATTCTATGACCTTCTTTTGGAAACTGGATTGAGTTTTACAAAATATGTAGATCTCTATTTTGCTGACTTTTATATGGAAAACTCAGACAGCTGCATCCCGATATTTGGCATCTCCGTCTCTTTCCCTCATCTACACTTCAGT
>NW_009259239.1:2035279-2038846 GCF_000687185.1 Egretta garzetta | reverse complement strand
CAGGAGAGGACTTCCCAGCTGCAACCAAGTGTTTGCACATAAGCAAAACAATGGATGAACTGGGTTAATTCTCCCCACTGCCCTTCCTTTTGTCCCCCCTTATTTTTAACCTCCTTTTCCTTACTCTCCTCCTTCCTCTAGGGTCAAATATCTTATCCTTTTGTTTTCAAAAAAGCCTGTCCCTCCCTCTGATGCAGAGATCTCCTTGTTAATGTGGGTGACCAAGGTGTTAACCTCCACAGGTTGGGACAATTCTGGATGTATTGGCCTGAGCACTCACACTGAAATTGGGAACAGGACCAGTACTGACTTCATTGGGAGCAGCGTTA
Organism: Egretta garzetta; assembly: GCF_000687185.1. Classification (NCBI taxonomy): domain Eukaryota; kingdom Metazoa; phylum Chordata; class Aves; order Pelecaniformes; family Ardeidae; genus Egretta; species Egretta garzetta. Next base: position 2,038,517 of record NW_009259239.1, on the reverse strand, counting down.
AATCCACGGGACAGATATAGAGGATTTCCATATCTAAAATTTTCCAGCAGCTTTGAAACAGTGAGATTTGGATAACCAAAACATCACAGTAAGATATAATAATACTTTATCCATTCTTCGCCCATAAAATTATTTGAATAGAAAAACTCTGAGAAAAACATCTATTTGGGTAATGTTAAAATCTGAAAAGTAGAGTTGTGAAAAATTTGGGTTATTTTGGCAACGTACAATGTGAGGACCCTAAAACCACTGGTCTTTAAACCAGAGTATTCTGGGTTTTGGAAATCATATGGGGAAAAGCAGCTATTATATCATTAAAAAGAAAAATATTTCCCCCAATAACTGCATGCTACAGAAGCAATTTCAAGCATGGTGTATTTATATTTTTGCTGTGGGGACTGTTAAAAACTGGCAGTTGTTATAAAGCAGGATACTTTAAAGCTAGTTCAATTTTAAGTCAATACAGCTTCATCAAGACGCTGCTACTTGCAAAGCAGGTTCTTTAATTTCACAGAAAGACCTTCCTTTGTATGGAATCAAGCACTGGCATTTTAAAAAACTATCAAAATATTCAAGCCATCGCATACTTTGTGTGAGAAAAAAAGCATATTTTTACTTGGAGGAAAAAAAACCCCAGTATTTTTGGGCTCTACTCAATGCAGAATCAGAAACTGGGCTGACAGAATAGAACTAAGACACTGATCACATAATTGCTCAACAATATCATATAAAAATTCCCTGAATAAAAGAATATTTATGGGAAATCTTGCCTCTTGTTCCTGGAATTCCTAGGCAGCTGGGCAGCCAGGGCACTACCACCTCTGGGGCAGTGAAAATCCTCAAGTGGATCTAGTTTTGGATCACTGCGTAGGTTTAAAGCAAGCCACACATCAGTGTCATAACCCATTCTGCTAGATTTGGGGAGATGGAGACAGGTTACCAAGGTTTCTGCCCTAAAACCTAGCCCAAATTTACCACTCCAGGCCTTGCCCTTCACCATACTATAGCAAAATCAGGCAAAATGAGATGTCTTTCTTTTTGATGGCATTTTAATGCAGAAAAATCATCTAAAGTACAAGAGATATGAGAGTACACTTTGAAGTAGATTTGTGACACCTATCTCAATCTAAGGAGGGCTTTTATTCAATAATTTATATGAACTTTACATAAAAGCCTTATACTGCATTGAGTATATATTAGGACTCGAAATCTATATCCTCCAGTATCTTCTCTTTGTCTCCAAGTTCACCGTTCTTTACTAAACGAAAGGCATCTTTTCAGTACAGTGAACTGCTGAAATCCAGACAGGCATTTTCAGGCTTTGCCTGCACTGCTTTCTTCCCCGACTATTTTAAAGTCTCCTCTAATTGTTTCTTTAACATATCCAAAGCTTGCTTTCTAGGTGCTAAAGACCAAGAAAACCAAGAAGGACTATATTCAGCAAAATCTGATAGTAAGAAAAATCTCCCCAAGGAGATCAAGTGGTGCTGCGGCAGGTTAACACTCCAGCTAGCAGGTTGCTGATACTAAGCTGTGGATCTTTGAAGCCTAGCGGACCTTGTCAACTTTCCACCCATATCACAGTACAGAAACATCTGGGCGGAACAGCACTGAGCTTACTCACTATGCAAACACACAGATGAACACTCACATACCTCCTTTCTCATGTCCAGGGTTGAAAGCTGAGCTGAAGTGTGAAAGCGATTACTCAAGCCGCTGGTTTTGAACCACTCTTGGGAGCTGTTTTTCACCCTTCTGCAAGACAAACTCCTTACTAGTTGACAATGAGATGTTTCTCCATTCATATTTAACAGGTTCATAAATGTTTTAATACCTCATTTTAAACTATTTTAATACCTTGTATTAAAAACCCAGAGTACACAGAAAATCCATGAGAGAAGCTTCTCTCTCTTCCTTTATTATAAGTCATAATTTGAATGTTCCTGAATAATCACTGTATCAGAGAGAGTACAGAGTTTTCACTGCTACTCAGCCCATGTACTTAGCTCCTGCAGCTGCCTCCTGCTCCTTTGATCCCCGGTCTCTGTTCTGACACTGCTAGTCGTGACACCACTTATTGTAAAGGCATCTGTGATACCGTTACTTCTTCCATGCACGCTGAACTAGAGGTTTGTCTACATTACAAAATAATATATTCCTTCATAATCATTATAATCAGCTAAGCATCAGGCATGACCAGAACTTCATTTTTAATTACATCTGCTCATCATACGTAAAATGGTTAACACCTATATTTTTCTATTAAACATTAACAGCAGCATAAAAATGACTACACATTTTTCCAAACTGCTGCTCTATTAAGCCTTTTTACAAGTAATCTGTTTAATTGCCAGTAGAATCCTTATTTACTAAAGAAGATATTTTAGTTATTAATTGGCTTGTTAATTTTTGAATGTAAAATTTACACAATCTAGGCTACTAATTTTTATACAACCTGGCACTACCTTTCCACCTATTCATTGGAACTGGTGCTATCTCTTCGGTAAATGTTTTCGAGCCTAGTTTGACCATTTTTGACAAACATGGTTTTGAGAAAAAGTATCGCTGCCTTAAAACACTGCCAGTTTCTTTCTGCTCACAAGAAAGGTTTTAAAGGTTAAATTTAGATTTTACATTAAAAACTATCGCTCTTACATGTATATTAAATGTCTTGAATTATGTTAGCAGGAGATGTAATCATATTACTCACATGAAAATATTTTAAGTCACAAAAATGAATCAGAGTGGAAAAGCAAGAAATCATGTTATACAGGGAAGAGGGCATATAGTTTTGTCAAAAAGAGGAAAAGAAAATAGATCATCTACACAACAAGGAATTCACATTTGTTTAAAACAAGCTGGTATTGCTGAGACAATGTCTGGATGAACGATATTTGGACGGTGCAGTACAGACATTTTTTTATCTGACACTATGAAACCTAGAGTGATGAATACATCAGTATGTCTTGCAGAAAATATTTAGCATGATCATAGATACTATAACTTATACTATGTACTATAATCTACAATAATATCTACTACAAAAATATAATATACTTATTAATTAATAATTATCATATGTACCATATCAGTGAATTACTTCTGCCAAGCACTAAGTTTTAAAAATTTCTTTACGGAACTTGCTAAGAGTCTAGAATTAGCCTCCAGTTTTGTCATGACTATTTTTGGAGATAAGGTTTGAATGCCATAACAACTGATTTAAAAGTTGCATTGTTAA
>NW_009259239.1:2028782-2035241 GCF_000687185.1 Egretta garzetta | reverse complement strand
TTTCTGTTTCCAGTTTATAAAAATTTTCCTCTCTTCTTGGCAAGCAGAACAAACTTGCGGCCTAGAGACTTTAAAACATACTTCTGTAGCCATGGATTTCACATACCTAGCCTGCTGTCTGCACAGCATTTCAACTGAAAAGCTATACTGAAGCAAATATTTCTGGAAATTTTTATTAACTAGAAGAACTTTACAGCCATTTATAATTGCCTGGCGTTGGTACTGAAGGACGAACGGGTGTCAGTAGGCTGGACACACCAACGGCCTTTGCCAGTCTTGTTAACACCTACGTGAGCTGCTGCTGCAGAGATTAAAGAGCGGAGCAACGAAATGAAAGGAAACGGATCAGAGCACAGCTCCGCTTTGCTTTACTATCCTCCTCCCTTCCTCTCTCCCCCTTATTTTTTGTAGACTGCCGCACAGGAAAATCCAGTTGTGCAGAGATGGCAAGCAGCCTGGAAGAAGGTGCTTTTCCTTTCATTAAACAAACAAGCAAATGGGCATTTGGTGACCAAATGCTTCAGTCTTCCTTGCTAGGCAGAGGTTTCTTAACTCCTGGTCAGCTGTGTTCACAGCACACTGGTGCTACGCTACAGGAATTATACAGCTATGCTCGCTCCACGTAAAGACTTCACGTATTGAAGCCTGAGTATCAGTTGTGAACGTACTCTGTTCTCTGCTGCATCCAACTACAATTCCCTCCTGTCACCATCTCTCACTTTTCTCCCTTGCAGCTGCTGTAATATTTTGGCTTTCCTCTAGCTTTATGTTTGTTGAAGAACCAACATTCACCAAAGTCAACAGCCATTAAGGTCAAACAGTATCATCCACTAACAGATCTGGAGTTCCACATTTTTCTAAGAGTAAAGAAATCCATAGTCAGATCACTGTAGATGACCACATCCCTATGATTGAATTCTGAATTACTATTTCATTGTGACCATGGGATGGTATAGAAAGCGGTCGCTGACAATCTGGTTTGATATATAGGGTATGATTTTCCATTCTGGGATCTTGTGACACCATCTACACTTCAGAGTCCCTAATTTCTTCCAACAAAAATGCCACAGGATGTCCAGTATAGTACTTGTCACGGGTCTAAGATCTTCAACCCAATCTCACCTATTACAGATGTATAAAGTCATCAAATTACTGCCTTGCTAATACTTCTTTGGAGATTTTCTCCTTTTTTTGCCTGCAATCTAGATTTATTCATAATCTGGACATTGAACAGCCAACCCACTGAAACTCACAATGGGACTCCTGTTCTGCAGTTTTCTAAGCATTGTTTGCACATCACCACAGAAGTTCTAGCTGCTTTGTACATTACTTGAATAGTCACGAGGCCTTTGCAATGTGGCAGGAAGATATGATTGTAGTGCAAACAGCCATGCATTCAAATGTATATGAACACTAATGCAGGGTGCTCCAGCTTCCTGTAAATTTTCTTGTCAGTACTTCACACAAATGTTCAAACATTGTGAAACAGGAGGTAATATGTCAGCAATGAAAATTAGCACACGCCATTTTCTGCAATATCAGGCATGCTTTTCAATCTACTTGCTCAGCTGTGTGGACTCTCAGAAGATAATGGCTGGTAACACCTACAGCACGTCACACAATTTGCCTCTGTATGCAGTAACAACCTAGAAAACTTCACATTCATATGTGCTTAACATTTGCTTTTATTTATAGCTATCCGTTAACAAACTCATTAAGCAAATGGGATGATGTTCGATTTCAGAAGTGTTCTATCTTATTCCATGTGCCTCTGCAAAAACATTGAGGTTGTAGTGTTCCAAAACAGATGGTTTTGTGTGTCTAGCACGTAGTCTGTTAGGATACCAGTTTCTTTCAAGGCTGGAAGAAGTTGCTAAATTCTCGCAAGACCCAGTGTTATGTGCCAGATCAGGTGGCTACCACCTGTACCGTCCTTTCACCCTGGTAAATTCTCTCCAGTACTCTCTCCAGCTTTGGCAGAAGCAGCAGTTTGAAGTTAGAAACACTGCCCCGGAGCTTCTTGTCACACTACCTCTAGAACTGAACTTACAAAATAACCAGCTGGGTTGAAATTTTTCTTTGATAGCTACACCACCTTCTTTGCAACCGCTCCCCAGCTGCACAAGCCGTAGTGGTGTACGGTACGTGCTGTGAGGTTGAGCCCTGCCCAGGAACGGAGCTTCCCTTTCCTACAGGGCAGGATTGCTTCTCTTCCAGGACCTCCTGTATCCCTACCAAATCTCTTCTTTGAAGAGAAGACTAAAAAGCAATCCCAAATTTGACCCATACACTTCTGGATCTTCCGTCCATTCCTCGAATTTGGGAATGTTTACAGAGCAAGTGAATGTCCTGCTATCCTCAGTGAATATTTGCACTGAGTTTATTTCAAATTTAAAAACATGTCAGCAAGCACATGTGTCCTAAGGAAAAAGCATGTGGGAACAAAAATTTATTTCAATTCGTATCCAGCTTCCATTTCCACAAAAGGGAAAACAGAGGGAGTCTGTCCTGGAAGCTTTTAGAGGGACCAAAGAAAGGAAAATGGGAAAAGGGAATTAACTGTGTTAAAACACTCTCTATAAACAAGCCCCTGAATTTGATTTAGAAAAAATGACATGTTGGTCTGAATAGGCTTTTTCTGCTCTATGGATTTCAGTAGGAAAACCTGGATAGAATTTAGAGAAACACAGAAAAAAGCCTGAACGGATCGTTTACAAGGAATATTGAAAGTATTAAATTATTTGAGCTTGGCTAAACAATGACACAATAACATTTTCAATCCACAAGTATTTTTAAACTTTATTTTTAAATCCTGTTTTTACAATGAGGCAGCTTATAAGTGAAGTGACTATGTGGGCCACTCCTTTTAATACAGTATCTCCCTGGCAACCAGACCAGTAAAAACAGAAAAAGAGATTAGATGACCAATCGTTTCTTCCATCTCTCATGTCTTCGATTTCTTTGCTGGATGGCTGATAAAGTGCTTGGACTCTGTGAGTCCTCTGGGTGGAGGAAGCTCAATGCAGTATGTTTCCTTTGGCGAGAATCAGTACATGCAGTTAGATGGTATGCTATGCTGATATCATATGGCTGTCTAAAGGAGAAAAAAATCTCTTTGGAGTGCCAGCAGGAAAGGCAGTAAAGTTTTTTTACAACAAGATCAAAATTTCTTTATTTCCTTATGAGTATTTTTAAGCCCTAACTTACGGAAACAGCAAGGCAATTTTGGGAAGATCAGACAATTGGTCCAGGAACTATGGCTGGGAACGGTTCCCTGGAAGGGCACCCAGCTTGCCAGCCCAAAATGTGTTACTCACGGACAATGCAGGAACTCAGAACAGATGATGAAGAAAATGCCGGCCTATTTGATAACGGATAGGAGATAAACGGTAGGAGCTCATATCTGAACTGAAATGCACTGTCTTCAAAATCATTCCGGCTAGAAGAAAGGAACACCTCATGCCAGGTGTGTCCCTGATATAGCCCTCTTCATGTGTACTCAATGCCCCTGCCCTTATGCTGAGACAGGAGGCCGTCCCTCAACCACTCTTAAGACCCCTCACAGAGTGCAGTTGCTACACAGTGGGTCAGTCAGGCAGCTTGCTATGGGGCATTCCTCTGTAGGGAATGTACTATTCTTGTACTGCTCTCTCTTCGCTGGCTAGTCATCTGCTTTATGAGCAAAAGCCAGTTTTAACTTTAAAAACCTTACATGGTAAGAATTACTTCTGAGACTGCCTCTACACCTGTAGCACTAAGCAACAACAGAGATTAGCAAAAGTGCTCAAGCTCTTAGGGTCCAATTTAATCGTACTTCATTTTTTTTCCTTGCCTCGCATTCTCCGTAGTCTACCGTTTCTAATTCAGAGCTCTCCCAATTCAAAACCTCCAGAACTGCTCATTCCCAGGACACACTACAAGCTTTTGTTTATTCTCCTGAGCTTTTTCTTTTTCAGTTATGGCCACAAAAGAATATGACAAAAGCATATTGGAAAATGCAAACTATAAAATACGTTTTCATTACTTATGGCCAGATTATTCAGCACTTGGCAGAGACCAATACGGATATGGGAAACAGGCACAAAGGACAGCCCTAAATCATGCCACTTGGTAACAACACTTACTTGGAAATGTCAGGAACTGTCAAATAGCTGAATTAGGATCTCACTAGCCATACCCCTTTCTCTGAGACATGCCCTGAGGAACAGCTGTTCTTCAGAGAGGAGAAAAAGATGGGGAAACCCCACTCTGCCCAACTAACTTTCTGATTGCAGAACACCCATTTTACCACCATTAGGTTCTTCAAATTGACAGCCTCTTCTTCCAGCCCTTACTCGTGTAGGTATTCTTATTCTCAAAGGCAATCTGAGAGGCAAACATGTAATAGCTGTTTCATACATGGAAGAGCCAAACCCCCCCCATATGTTCCACATGACCTGTTCATGTACCTCTGAGGAAGCTCTTGAAATAGAAATTAGGCGATAGGTTCCTCAAGAATCTTATTTGCTTTCTGCACCAAAATGAGTTTCACTCAGTGAATAAAGAAAGGAAAATTTTCCCGATTCTGTTTATCCATTACCATTTCATGCAGTAAATTGGGCCCAACTTAGATTCTCAGTAACAACAGTCTGGTAATTTCAGATGCAAAGCATAATTATACATTTAGGGTTAATAAACTTTAAAATCAAATTAAGTAAGCAAATAAAGACTATCTCATTTATTTTGAGAGCAAATATTAATGACACTTTTCTGGCACAAGTCTCATTCCTTTGCTTCCCAACATAGAAATCGGCACTACAGAACGTGAGTTACTGAATATACACGCCTGCTGCCATCCTGAGCAGGAGCAGGCAATACCAAATCCCATGGCATGCAACACCTACCCACAGATTCCCAGTGTAAAGACACCATTTTGGTGGGCTGCAGCACAGCCCTTCTGTTACTTCAGGCACTTTGTTCAGTTATCCCGCCCTCCCCAAAATAACAGTTATGTTTTATGGCCATAAGGGTACAGAGAACCCCAGGGGGTGGAAAATCAAAAGCTAGTTAGCATGCACAAAGAGTGTCTGCTCTACAGAATGACAGCCCTAAGCAGTGTGCACATCAGCCATCCCTACCCTACTATTTGCAATATTTGCAACAGTATGGATACTAGGTTTCTGCTTCTCGGCTCTCCTTTCTCAAAATCTCAGCCCACGTGAAACCACAACAAACACTTCCACCTGCACTTGTCTGAGCAAATGTTCTTGCTGCTCACCATAGCATTTTAGACATTAGGACCAATTATAAATTAGCGAATAGTAATAGAAGCTTTCTTAAAAACCCACAACTCCTCTTATCTTCCCCAAAACAACAAAGCCATATATAGTAATTTCACCTGGTGATTTGTGCTATACGTATTCCCAGCAGGCTCTACACCTGAAATACATCTTCAGGAAAGAAACTGAGGGAACTTTTTTGGTGGAACATGCAGGTTGGAATAAATGAACATTTTGTGAATTTCTTTTGAGAGCATAGAACTGTCTGAGTCAAAGGTAATGATGCAACTCCCCCTCCCCACATAATTAATTTTGACGTTTTCTAAATGATGCTTCAGTTTGAAATTAAATGTTATTTCATTCCAAAGTTTTCTTCAATTGTATGTAAAAATATTAAAAAAAACCCAAAAACACCTCTAAAATATTTTGCTTCCAACACACTTTTTCCAAATTTATGATTTGTCAAAACTGGTCTTTTTTGGATGACACAGGAGGTATATCCCCCCAAAAATAAAATCCAAATCACTGTAACTTGCACAACTCTTCAGTATTGCAAAACTGACAGTATCATTGCATAGGCTCAGTGGAATTGTACCAATGGAATTTCATGTACACCACACGAAACACTGTACAAAATAAAAAGTAGTAGAATTCTTCCACAGGCAAAAAGATAAGTCATTTTTCATCTCAACTCAAAAACACAACCATGATTAAGTCTGGGGGATTGATTCTGATAATATTGCCATTAAAAAACAATTACACCTTAAATCCTACTTTAAATAATGACACAGTTAACAGTGTTAATCACTGAACAAACCAGCTGCTTTCCTGGAATATCCACCTTTCAGCTGAGGCAGAATGTCGTTTGAAGAGGGAAGTCATTGGGTTCAGTGCATGCACTAGTGGGGAAAATTCACTGGCCTGGTTTACTCGGCAAGAGCACACATGACCCTAGTGATCTCCGATGGCCAGCAACATCATCATCATCCCTACCAGGGTATATGCGACAGGATTACCAGTAAACTGTCTCAGCATGAACAGATCTTACTCATTGTCTTACTCACGGTGAACTACCGTTGCTCCTTTGATAATTTTCAAGCAGACTAGTCTGGTTTGGTTCAAGACCATTTGCCTTCTCAGAATCTTCCTAGTGGGGTACTCAGGGTATCTTCTGGGTATTGATGCTATCCACTTGCTCCTG
>NW_009259239.1:2023952-2028466 GCF_000687185.1 Egretta garzetta | reverse complement strand
AAGGATATATACATCAAAATATAGAACCTCTTCTATGAATACAGTTCTGCTCTCTAATGGGAACAGGCACCCTACTCTGAAGAGGCAACACTGAGTCTTGATCCAAAGCTGCCAGGACCATTCAGGAATTTGCATGAACTTCATAGGAAACAATCTCTCATCTTTTCTCAATAGCTTGATGAGAAATAAAACAGTTCATTAACACTGACATCAGAAGTAATGTCACCAGCATCTCAGTCTCATGTTTGTAGTTCAAGTTCCATTTCCAAGATTAATCAATAACACAGCCCTAAATGTTGAGGATGAACTCAAAAGCCCAGGTAAATGTTCATGTCTGGATTAGCTCTTCTTGTAGTGTGTACAGAAGTCAAGGAGGCAGAAGGCTAAAACCTCGTGAAGTCAAACAGCAACTTCAGAACTCCACAGCACTTACAGGCTAGTCATAGAAGCAGAGATAAATGTAGGAGAGCCCACCTGAACCTTGGACAGGTCTCTTCTGAACCACAGTGACTGTGGTACACCTCAAAACGTGCTGGATTCAGGGAGGGTTGATTTGAACAGCTCAGTCTACATGAGAATGATCATCAGGATGATCCTAAGTATTAGTTTAGGTACCCAGTCACCCAAGTGAGCAACACGATTCTTCCAGCACCTCTACCAGCTCAGACAGGTAGGACTGTTTTAGTTATAGCCATTTCATCTGTGACTGAAGAACTTCTTACACTGTTACCATATGTTGAGGGAGGAACCAATGAAGTTTGGTACCAAGCCTGATAGCTTGCTATTGCTATATCAGTGTGTATGAAAAGCCAATAATCACTGATATTATGAATTTACTGGGGTGTTTACATAATTTTTGTTTGTTCCATATTTAGGTCCTGTGCAATATTAACAGCCCCAAAAGATGCTAGGAATTTATAGCTGTCATCTAGGCTGAGAAGTGCTAGCTAAAAATCCAAAATGACAATATTTTCAAGAAAAATATTATGATTTGTGAGGTAGACTACCAGAGAGGGCATACATTTATGAGAACACTGCAGGGCACGGGATGAATCATCCACCTTACATTTGTATTGGTAAAAAATTGTACCACAAAAAAACAGAAAGAGAAAAAGAAGGATGTGGTATTTATGACAATTCTACTCTCTAAAAATTGCATCACTTGCCATACACAAAGAATGGAAGAGAATTCTGTGGGGCTGCTTGTTGTGAAGCAGTGGCCTTCACAGGAGGCGAGACAGGAGGCTGGCTTTAAAAAGAAGGATGTTCCTATGAATGCTTGAATTTTTGTAACGCTTGACACATATCTGGACACCTCTGAATAGGAATAGGATCAACAACTAGAAACTCTCTAAGATCTAAGCCAGTTTTACTTGTAACCTCTGCTTCCAGCCTTTAGACAGAGCTTCCTTTTGCATTCTGATGGTAAAACATACATAACCCATCCGGTGGTGTGGGAGTAAACAGGATGGGTAAAACTGACACATTTAGTGTTACTACCTTTATGGAGGTAAAGAACTGAATAAAGATCATGTCCAGACAACCATGCCAGAGATTTAGCCTAAGGCAGAGTTATGGAAATCCAGAGTGAGAAATCTTTGACTGCAAAAGCTGATATTGGCCCATGTAAGAGCTCATACCAGCTGCTGCTGACTTTGGGTATACGTTCTCTGCAGTAAGCACAAAGCTGCATCCCTTCAAAAAGAAACGGTATCTGAAAAGCACTTTGTGTCCTGACAGTGCTTAAGTGCAGCACAAGACACATGACCTGGCTTCCTTAAGCAATCACAGCGTTTAGAAGCTGAATTTTAAAGCTAAGATTAGAGAACACTTCACTGTTTATTCTCCTCCACAACCCCTAGTTAGCTTTTTATGCACCTATACAGGTTATGTCACTAATGGTCAGAATTTACAGATTACCTATTTTCCTCTTACTGGGTACCATGCAACACTTGCCTTACCTGCGACCCTGGTGCAGGAAAGCCATGAAGTATTTTTAATCCTGGGACTCTGCTGCTGGACTCTGTTCCTGAACTCGCACCTCTCGACACTGTTCTCCAACTGTGTCCTCCTGTAGAGTGAAGAGCAGAGGTTAATTTCTTTACATATTAGGAGGGATTAATCTTTGCAACAGCTAGAGCCAAGGTGGCGACCCAAATATTAACTCACTTAAATACAGTTCTTCAAAAAAGCAAACCCAGAGAAACTAAAATATTTGTTTGTACCTACTAGTTTTATATCATGAATAAATGCTATTTATTGCCAGCTGAGCCAGGAAGAAAACCCTCCACCTGATCATTATTTTACTCTGTGAGGAGTAACAAAGGGTACTGCCATGTGGTAAGAAAAGTATGACACCCTTAAAAAAGTTGAAAAACAAGTACAGACATAAAGATTCTCTGTTAGGAAGATGAAGCAGTGTCCTAGAACTGGTAATTCCAATGGATTCCAAACTATGCATGCTTTGGAGGGACTGAAATGTCCTGGAAAAGGTATTGGGCCCTATTGTACTAAAGTGCAGCATCACCTTATTTTCATAATTGGTATTTTGTAAACAAATGGGGACTTAATAAATTTATTAAATGCATGTAAACCAGTTATTTTTTCCAAATTAAGTATGCTGGTAAATATTTATTTATTGTGTTCTCTCTGTAGTTTTATTCTTTTTTACAGATCAGAAGATATTTAAGAGTGGTGTGAAGTAATCTCATTGAAAGGGAAGGTAACTTTCGGTGACTGTGAATAATTACTGGCACTGAAAACCTCATCGGATTCATGTACAGAGGGACACGCAAAAACAGATCTTGTATGTGCCCCTCTGTATGTGTCCTGCTTCTGGGAAAGCTACAGGATCAACTTTGCTTCTTTTTAGCAAATCTTAATGCTTGGCCAAGAGCACTGGTCATTCTGTTCACAAGCAAGGTACCATAAAAAGTGGCTTTGCACTGACTGCCTAAATCAGAAGCAAAAGGCAAAGATGCAGGGAAAAAAGAAAAAGGGAGATAAGGAAGGTGAAATGACCTGTAAGGCAGTGGATGACTGAAATAAGCTCAAACCCATGCCCAAGCTGCTAATAAGGCTTGGACAAGCCAATGTTCCCCTTGGCTGGTCCTGCTGTTTGTGGCTGAGAAAATGAAGGGCCAATACACGACCAGGGATCACGTGTTTCTGTGCTGGTGAAGTCTCCTTTGCCCAGAACATAGCTTCTCCAGAAACCCTGCTGTTGCCACTCAGCATCAAGAACGGAGTGGTGACTTTTATCTAAAACAAAACTTGTATCTAGTGATTTCTGGTTTTGTGCTGAGTATTGTTTTGGCTTAGAGCTACAGCAGCCTTGTAAATTCATAAGTACCACTTGTGTCATGTCTTAAGTTTAAAAGGCATCTTGTTTTCACTAGTCTGTCTACAACTCTTGTTTATTTTTCAAATATTTTCTCTTTAACAAGCCACAACAGAATCCAGTGCATATTATCTGCCCCAGACAACAGGGGATAGAGAATATCTGTATCCTAGCAAGACCCAAGAAGGCCTGCCTTGGGCAGAAGGCAATTCCTGACAAGTAAAACCCGTTAACAGATTTAGTCTCCCTTACGCTTGGCCTAAATCCGTCCTGCACACGCTAAAATTACTGCACAGCTTAGAGCACTGGAGTTACTTCTGCAAAGCATTCCTGAGGCCTGACACATTGGCTCTCCATCTCCCGTGGCTGCACACACCATGCAAGCCCTGGGGACCCTGTTACCACAAGGAGCCCTGTCACCACAGGAGCTTCATGGTGCGCAGACCTCAGAGAGCTCCCTGTACAACTTCTGTTCCTACCAGCCGATATACTCGCGCCCCTCCGGTAACAGTGCCTGTGACTTAGAATCATAGAATCATAGAATTGCTTTGGCTGGAAAAGACCTTTAAGATCATCGAGTCCAACCTTTAACCTAACCCTGCCATCCCACCACTACACCATGTCCCTAAGCACCTCATCTATCCTTCTTTTAAATACCTCCAGGGATGGGGACTCGACCACCTCCCTGGGCAACCCATTCCAGAGCCTGACAACCCTTTCGGTGAAGAAGTTTTTCCTGATGTCTAGCCTAAACCTGCCCTGGCACAATTTTAAACCATTCCCCCTCGTCCTATCGTCCATTACCAGGGAGAAGAGGCCGCCCCCCCCCTCGCTACAGCCTCCTGTCAGGTAGGTGTAGAGGGCGATCAGGTCTCCCCTCAGCCTCCTCTTCTCCAGACTAAACCACCCCAGTTCCCTCAGCTGCTCCTCATATGACTTGTGTTCCAGACCCCTCACCAGCTTTGTGGCTCTCCTCTGGACACATTCCAGCAATGCAACATCTTTCTTGTAGTGACTTGAAACAGAAGAGCTGACTGAGGAGCACACATCCCCACGCAGCCCCTCACCTTCACGGGGCCCGTTCCTACCTCCGCAATGGCCGCAAAGACGAAGCAGCCTCAGGCAGGGGCCAGAGCAGCGCTGCCCCAAGAGGTGCCTGTGTTTGGGGCGGCCG
>NW_009259239.1:2014614-2022792 GCF_000687185.1 Egretta garzetta | reverse complement strand
CCTGCCGAGACGGACAGATCGGCTGTCTGCCCCGCTGCAACCTGGACCTGCTGCTCCCCGGCCCCGACTGCCCGTTCCCCAGGAAAATCGAAGTCCCCGGAGAGTGCTGTGAGAAGTGGATCTGCGACCCTAAGGACGAAGTGATTTTGGGAGGTTTTGCTATGGCCGGTGAGGAAACTAAAACTGTCACAGTCATTGTGAGGAGGAGGTGATACCGTACTGGAAATGCCCATGGGGTTGCCAAAGCTAAGACACATTGCTTTGTGCGGTCATTTTTTTCTGATCTTTTTTTCTCATCTAGAGTCGCTAGTAAGTATACCAGTGGTTCTGAATAAAGCCAGAGCTCGACAGGTAAAAGAGGAGATGCTCAGAGGATGAATGTGCATAGCAGTTTTAGAAGGTAGTTAACCTGAGTTAGTTTCCAATTCTAAAATTGCTGTTTATCTGGAATAAAACAGGGGCAAGCTCATAATTCCCCCCCCCCCACCAAAAAAAAAAAAAATCAAAGCTGCAGTCTTGCTAGTTGCTCTGCAAGAATATGTTGTTACATCATAAATACTATTATAACAGCTTAGTCTACAAGAGACTTTTTTTCCCCCTGAATTCCCCGGCTATTACAAATGGTCAGAGTGGTAGCTAAAATGCCAACAAATTCCTGCCTGTCTGTGCTAGAGCTCTCATCATTATTGTTGGCATTAAAAACATTACAAAGTACTTGGAGAAGCAGTGGTTATAAACACAGTGAGTGGATCTGAAAAAAAAAAATCCCATTCCAAAACACAGAACTCATAAAGTACTTTTGTAATTGAAAAAAGCTACATAATATTTTCTTCCTGTTTTCTTACTGAACTATGTCTCCATCCCCTTTAAATTAGACTATTAGTTCAACATGAGTAATAAACTACTTTTACTGAGAGTTGAGGGCACCGCATTCTCTTCCAGTCACTGCTCTTTGTGGTCTTAAGCAGTTAGTTATGCTGAAGCTCAGCTAATCCATTTGAAAAACAAGTAAGGAAGGGTCAGGGAAGAAAAGCTCGAATAACTTTTCAGAGTGCTATGAAGTGTCAGTTGTAGGGCACGTAAGGTATAAACAAGCAGCTTGCCACCTTTCTACTATCTTTCCTTTCCTTTGATTTGTCTGACAGTGACAGCCTAATCCGTAAAATGCCTACAGACGGATTATCTGCATTCTTCCTAGCAATGGCCATCCCTCTTGGGAGGCCACCTCTTTTGGAGCTTTACCATGAAAAATGCTGTTGTGGAGGAGCTTAACAGCAAGAGCTGTGACTGACGGCTCAGTCGTGTTGCCTCATTCTGTTTACTCCTGTGATAACTGATTAAACAAACAATACAGTGAGCAATTTTTGCATAATACAGCTTAACACTGCCATGAGGGCAGGACAATGATCAGAGTTGGCTATGCCTTTGAGTAGCTGTGATAACTCCTGGAAATTACTTCCTTCCTCCCTCCCCGCCATCACCCTGGCTATAAGCTGTCAATAATTGACAAGATCGGGTGACTTTATGATCCTCAGAGTAAAGGGCTTTACTTCCATGCTGTTTATGAGTCTAGATAAATCATTCAGCCTCTCTCAATTCAAATCTAATATAAATATTTTTATGACTTAGCTTTAGAACAGATTTTTTAAAAAATGGCAATAATTCCTCCAGCTGTGGATTTGAGTGGACTGAATCTAAATGCTTTGCTGGTTACACTGATACACACCTTTCTGTTATTTTTGGATGTAGGAAATTTCTATCCAGGGCTCCTAAAAAGGGAGCTGTTACAATTCCTAAATTCTGTCAAAAGCATGGATTTTGGACCTCTTTTCTGTCTCACATGTTTCTTCCCAGATGTGGTAGAGCTCACTTAGATACTGTGTTTTCACATGAGTTTTTCTTGTAATAACGTTCTGGGAGGTTTTGTCTCCAGCCTACAGACAAGAGGCTACGCTCGGGATCGATGTGTCGGATTCAAGTGCCAATTGTATTGAGCAGACAACAGAATGGAGTGCTTGTTCCAAAAGCTGTGGAATGGGCTTTTCCACCCGTGTTACCAACAGAAATCAACAGTGTGAGATGGTGAAGCAGACACGGCTTTGCATGATAAGACCTTGTGAAAATGAAGAGCCGTCTGATAAGGTAGGCTGTAAAGAGTGACAGGAGAGCAGTCTCTTCAGCTGTAATTCCAAGGTTGCAGTATTATGGTCTAGAATGCTCCAGATGCAAGTGTATATAAGTACACCTTTTAGCATATGGGTAGCAAGCCTGATGGTTTTGGTAGGCTTTAGATTTGCTGTGTTTGCTCAGCAGATTTGTCCTGCCCTCAGCACAGGAAAGACATGGACCTGTTGAGGCAGGTCCAGAGGGCCACAAAGATGATCTGAGGGCTGGAGCACCTCTCCTACAAGGACAGGCTGAGAGAGCTGGGGGTGTTGAGCCTGGAGAAGAGAAGGCTCCAGGGAAACCATATCACGGCCTTTCAATACTTAAAGGGGGCTTATAAGAAAGATGGAGACAGACTTTTTAGTAGGGCCTGTAGTGATAGTACAAGGGGTAAGGGGTTTAAATTAAAAGATGCCCCATCCCTGGAAACATTCAAGGTGAGGTTGGACAGGGCTCTGAGCAACCTGATTGAGTTGAAGATATCCCGGCTCATTACAGGGGGCTTGTAGTACATGACCTTTAAAGGTGCCTTCCAGCCCAAACCATTCTGTGATTCTATGATTCTGTGATAATTTGAGCCATCCCAAATAGATCAGATGTATTGCACATGCGGACTATTTTGGCAGCTCATGCAGTCTAACGTCTCCCACAAATGCAATTGTACTACCTGTATGTATACTTCAGAGCTGCTCCAATCATACAGGTGGGCATGTTAAATTTCTAGTCTGTTGAGCATCTGGAACTGTAGAAAAATGTGTGAAAACCTGCAAAATCTGCTTGAGGAAATTAAGCCTTATTTTAATCCTTATGATGCTTTTTCCAAAAGCAAATCCAACACTGACACTTCAGGTGCAGTAAGTGTGTATCTAAGGGAGCTGACTTTTTTGCTGCTTCTAACACATTATACAAGTGTTCCTGTCAGGGAGAATAACATGTAGCTAGGTAAAAGGACTGTCACTTTATGTAATGTTCTGGTTGTTGGAAAGCATTGCTAAGGCCTTTGCTGAATACTCTGTTTTGAAAAGGAAATGAAACATTTGGGAAGAGTTGGGGAGACTAACAAGAATGATCAAAGGTCTAGAAAACATGTTCTGCTAGGGAAAAATTGATTGAACTGAACTTTTTCTGAATGCAAGAGAACAGAGATGCGTTCTCATAACTGTGTTCCGAGATCGCAGCCTGTTTGACTCCATGGGGGATACAGGAAGAAATGGTGAGTTTAGACTGCATAAAAAGTAAGACATGAGTGAAAACCTTCCTAGCAGTAAGAATAGTGAACTGTTAGGACTGTCTGGGGCAGATGTGGAGTCTCTCTGAAGATTTCTAAGAATAAGTTAGACAAACATCTGTTAAGAATAACATGGAGAAAGCTGATTCTGCCTTGGCTTGCAAGAACTGGCAATGACTTTTAAGGTTCATTTTAACCCTCTTTTTTTTCCCCTGAATCTAGTCCTGTAACTTGCTCATTTGGCTTCCTGATTCTGTGATGGAACTAGACTAGCTTGGGAAGTTTTCCAGTACAGTTTCATAATGAATTTTGGTTTGGCTTGTTTCAGATTACAAGAGTGATCTTTAATTATTTGTCCCTCATTACTGGCCCAATAACACACTGGTGTCAGTGGGCAGATCTTGCAGGAATTACCTGTAAGTAACTGCTGAAGTAGCTGCAGGGTCTTACTGATGTTGAACAAAGAAAACAAATTTAAGTTTTCAAAGTAGACCTCTATCCTTGCATATCAATTTTTAACTGCTTTCTGTCTTATGCAATGATGTATCTAATGTCTCTTCATATTTCTCTTAGAAAGGGAAGAAATGTGTCCGAACAACGAAGTCCCTGAAAGCTGTTCGTTTTGAATACAAGAACTGCACCAGTGTGCAGACATACAAACCTCGTTATTGTGGCCTCTGCAATGATGGGCGATGCTGTACCCCACACAACACTAAAACAATTCAAGTTGAGTTCCGCTGTCCTCAGGGCAAAGGCCTAAAAAAGCCAATGATGTTGATCAACACCTGTGTCTGTCATAATAACTGTCCTCAGAGTAACAATGCTTTCTTCCAGCCATTAGATCCAACATCTAGTGAAGCAAAAATATGAAAAGCAGAAATTAGGTAACGCAAAAGGTATAAATAGTTTATACAAAACTTGACCCACAATCAGGTGAATGTAACAACTGCATATGTAAAATATCTAAGATGTTTTCAAAACCGTCTAGGCGCTTTTTTTTTTCCCCTGTAGTTTATTAAATACCTCATTTTACATTTTCCTCTTCCAAATGTCTTTTATTCACTTGAAGGAAATTTTGTACCTTGGACAGAGCCTTCTTTTTTTCTTGACGGTGGCAAAAAGATTACAAAGCGAACAGCTAGTCTTTCTCCTTGAGTTAAGGGGATCATGCCACAAGCTTCAGTAGTTGTAAGACTGGGCTCTTTAAGAGTAAATGGATTCCCTGGAGAATGCATGATACCATATCACATAAGCTTCCAGGTTCTTAACTTCACTTTGCATAATGAGTATAAACACTTAAGCAGTCTAATGAAACTGTTTCTGATGACAGTAAAAATCTTACTGAGGAAAGTGTTGCATTCTTGCGTCTTATAAAATACCTTCTATCTGCACCTCTGACTTTCTCTGAGGATTAAGTTTGCACGTAGCCCCTGAAATTACATAGCTAAGATCTCTTATCCTGAAGCATAGCAGATTGGTAGCTGACAGCAATTAAATTTCTCTTTGGTAACTTCACTAGCAGTCTAATCCCAAACCCACTGAAGTCAGTGGCTTAGGAGAACTTGGTTCTAACCAATCTGTAGATATAACAATTTGGGTGCAAAAATAAATTTTCTGTAAATTCCTCTAAAATACTAACTGTATCATATGGTGCTTCATTTCTTAGAAAGGTGTATATGTAAATAGAAACTGTATATATTGTAATATAACTTTACTAAGTAAATAAACTTTATGTGATTCAAAATACTTTTTCCTAAAGTTGTTTCTCTTAAACTACCAACTTTTAACAGCTAAAAGCAATGGGAAGGAAAAAAAAGGGTCTGCAGACTCCTAAAATCAGTAGACCCTATCTTGTGATGTTCTTAGTGTACCTCATCCTAATCGCTGCCCTAACAGGTATGCAGTGTCTTGGTGCAGGGAAGGATGAATAATTTGTGAGGTTTCTTTCAGAGTAAGTTAGCCTGAGAGATAGGATGATGTAAGTAAAGTTAGGTTTGGGTGCGGTGTGCCCTGAAACAGTGGTGATGGGGAAGAATAATTATGGGATCTGGAGTTTGGGGTTGGGTCTGAAGTACTAATGAAGTATTGAATTGTGTCTTGCAGTATTTTTGCCTCATAAAAGCAGCTTGTGACCCTCCTTGTGCTAGATACTGTATGGCAACATCCCCAAGGAATATAGAGCCTGAGGATGGCAGTTTTGCATATGTTAAATCACGTATGTAACAGGATTGTGTAAACAGGCCAAAAGCATAATCGTGCAGGCATTCAGCTGCCTAGGCTGTGGGCCCAAGCTTAGCTTGGTGTGTGGCTCTCTCTGTCAGAGGTACCAGAGCAGTACTTATGCCACAACCATTCTCTAATCAACATGGTAGGAAACAGCTAGCTTGTGAGAAATAAAGGTAGAAGGCCAAATCTCAGCATATTTGGCCTAGCGTCGTCCTCCTGTGGAAGAGCTAGCAACCTCCAGTTTGGCAATTCCTGAGATATGCACAGAGTGGAATTCAGCTCTAGGTTAAGTCTCATAAATTTGGTGTCTACGTGTAGACATCTAAATGCCCTGTTTAGCCAATGAAGCCTGAAATAAAGTTAACTGTGTGCAAGCATCAGCAGCTGAAGTTTTTTAATAACTTCTAAGTCATCCTTGAAAGTATGAGGCCCTGGTGCTAAAACCCATACTGGCTCAGTTAAGGTTAGATCTTGGGTCCTCACCTGGACTCTTGCATGGCTTTCCCCACTAACTGTGCCAATGATAAATTTCTTTGTCGTCACTGCTATTGTTACCAACACCCCCCTGCCTGCTTTATGCTGTTCAAACAGCTGGAACGAGATTAGTCTTGTCCCTCATCAAGCACATATGTACTCGTGCATGCATGCACACTTCCTGCCCCTGCACTGATTAATTCCTAATCATAGAATCACAGAATGGATTGGGCTGGAAGGGACTGTCCTGGTTTCGGCTGGGATAGAGCTAATTTTCTTCATAGTAGCTAGCATAGTGCTGTGTTTTGGATTTAGTACCAGAAGAATGTTGATAACACACTGATGTTTTCAGCTGTTGCCAAGTAGTGCTCAGACTACTCAAGGACTTTTTGAGCTTCTCCTGCTTGCCCAGGTGCATAACAAGCTGGGAGTACAGCACAGCTAGCACAGCTAACCCAAACTGACCAAAGAGCTATTCCATACCATATAACGTCATGCTTGGGGGGGGGCGGTTAGTTCGGTCGGTCGGTCGCGGGGAGACTGCTCGCGGCTCGGGGACTGCTCGCGGCTCGGGACGGGCTGGGCATCGGTCGGTGGGTGGTGAGCAATTGCATTGTGCCTCATTCGTTTTGTATATTCTGTATATTCTGTTATCATCCTCATTATTATTATTATTATTATTTTCTCTTATTAAACTGTCTTTATCTCAGCCCTCGGCTCTAACCTTTTATTTTCTTTCCGATTCTCTCCCCCATCCCACTGAGGGAGGGGGGAGTGAGCGAGCGGCTGCGTGGTGCTGAGTTGCCAGCCGGGTTAAACCACGACAGGGACCTTTAAAGGCCATCTAACTCAACTCCCCTGCTGTGAGCAGGGACATCTTCAACTCGATCAGGTTGCTCAGAGCCCCATCCAACCTCACTGTGAATGTTTCCAGGGATGGGGCATCTACCACCTCTCTGGGCAACCTGGTCCAGTGTTTCACTACCCTCGTAAAAAATTCTTCCTTACATCTAGTCTGAATCTACCCTCTCTTAATTTAAAACCCTTACCCCTTGTCCTATTGCAACAGACACTGCTAAAAGTTTGTTCCCGTCTTTCTTATAAGTCCCCTTTAAGTATTGAAAGGCTTCAGTAAGGTCTCCCTGGAGCCTTCTCGTCTCCAGGCTGAGCAAGCCCAACTCTCTCAGCCTTTCCTCATAGGAGAGGTGTTCCAGCCCTCTGAACATCTCTGTGGCCTCCTCTGGACCCACTCCAACAGGTCCGTGTCCGTCTAATGTACAGAGTTTGTAAAGTTCTTTCTGGTTTTGCACCCCAGCAATGTTATGTGCTGGTGAATGCCAAGTGCTGGAGAGCATGAGGCCAGGACTCCTCTAGGTGGCTTAGGAGTGGTTAAGGAGCAGGATGGAAACTAGGAGAGAGGGAAGAAGGATTATTTAAAACTACTTTCATTCCACATCTCTATATGTGCCTCCCCAAGAATTAGGTTGGTTTGTACAATGCTTTTCTAATATGATGCAAGCTATTGAGTGTTTCTCAGGATCATCTTGCAAATTGCATGCATCTTGATTTGCAAGAGATGCATCAACTACCAAGCAACGTAGCATTTGTCTGTCTGGAAAAATTTAAACAGTCTTTGGATTAATAAAACCCAGCTAATCCTGAGCCAGGTGGAATTAGAGAGGAATGCAATCAGCCACTAATTTTATAAGAAGCAAAATGGTTCACTCAATCATTTTGACAGTTTGTCTACTCCTTTCACACCCGAAGTCATTTATATTTGTGCATCAGCTTATCATTGTTGCATTGCTTCTCCTCTATCCCTCTGCTTTCCCTTCATGTTATCTAAATTTTCACATAATTCCTCATGTTTTCCTTTTATTGGATCTCCCAAGCAAAGCACAGGCACCAGGGGGAAGCTCTTCAATAGGTAGCCTCCTCTTTGCGGGCAAATTGAAGAGCTTATCTGGGACGTGAACCCACGACCCCCTGGTACCTTGAGATCATCCACCACTGTTAAGTTTGTGGGTTTTCCCCTCCAAAAGCAGGAGTTTAATTTATGATATTTTCGAAGAGACATAAACCCA
>NW_009259239.1:1991111-2014593 GCF_000687185.1 Egretta garzetta | reverse complement strand
GGCTGGTCCATCACTTCCTTTGAAAAGCGGACTGTGCGCTATGGCATATGAGTTCAGTTCTAACTCGAGTAACTCCTTTTGTCTATCTCCACTTCAGTACACCCAGTGCCAAAATGCTCCCAATACCCTTCCTTAGAGCTGCACTCCGTGATCTCCAGGTCTTCCAACACTTTTTGTGAGAAGGGAGTTGCATTGTTATGAGCGCTACAAGCTTCACGAAAGAAGTTACAGTGTTCAAATCCTTACTAGCTATTTTTATTAACACCAGAACTGTCGCAGTCTTTATGTCTTGTTCCCCAGGGCTCGGTACTCGGCCCGGTCTTGTTCAACTTGTTCATCAATGACCTGGACGAGGGGATAGAGTGTACCCTCAGCAAGTTCGCTGATGACACAAAACTGGGAGGAGTGGCTGATACGCCGGAAGGCTGTGCTGCCATTCAGCGGGACCTGGACAGGCTGGAGAGCTGGGCAAGGAGGAACTTGATGAAGTTCAACCAGAGCAAGTGTCGAGTGCTGCACCTGGGGAGGTCGAACCCCATGCACCATTACAGGCTGGGGGGTGACCTGCTAGATAGCAGCTCTGCTGAGAGGGACCTGGGAGTCCTGGTGGACAATAAGCTGACCATGAGCCAGCAATGTGCCCTTGTTGCCAAGAAGGCCAATGGTATCCTGGGGTGTATTAAGAGGAGTGTGGCCAGCAGGTCGAGGGAGGTTCTCCTCCCCCTCTACTCTGCCCTGGTGAGACCCCACCTGGAGTACTGTGTCCAGTTCTGGGCTCCCCAGTTCAAGAAAGACGAGGAACTCCTAGAAAGAGTCCAGAGGAGAGCTACTAGGATGATAAAGGGACTGGAGCATCTCCCCTACGAGGAAAGGCTGAGAGAGTTGGGCTTGTTCAGCCTGAAGAAGAGAAGACTGAGAGGGGATCTCATCAACGCATACAAATATCTTAAGGGCGGAAGTCAAGAGGACGGAAGCAGTCTGTTTGCAGTGGTGTCCAGCGACAGGACTAGGGGCAATGGATGGAAACTGAAACACGAGAGGTTTCAGTTGAATATGAGGAAGAACTTCTTCACTCTGAGGGTGGCAGAGCACTGGAACAGGCTGCCCAGGGAGGTTGTGGAGTCTCCTTCTCTGGAGATATTCAAAGCCCGCCTGGATGAAGTCCTGTGTAGCATGCTCTAGGTGAGCCTGCTTTAGCAGGGGGGTTGGACTAGATGATCTCCTGAGGTCCCTTCCAACCCTTACGATTCTGTGATTCTGTGATTCTGTCTTCGTACAATGCTATAGCATTCCAGCAGGAAAAGTATCTTTTGGAAAGGAACGCAAATGTTTCCTCTGGAAAAAAGGAGTGAAAGTTCTCCACTGTCTTTTAGACTATATACATAATACCAATTCAGTAGCTATTTTTACCTCAACTCAGCTGATACAGCTTTTCATCTGGTATCAGTCTTGTTATATTAATTTAGATTTGTTTTACTTTAATATGGACAATTACTAGTTTAGACTTTGGGCCAATTTCAGCACGTTCCTGCAAAAGGTCATCATGCTGATTTAATTAAAACACAACAGTGGCGTTGTCAAACCTGTGGCATTTGTATAAGGAAGCTCCAATGATAAAATCCTGAATTTTCTTGTTTTAAGGCTGTGATTTTCCCAAACAAGCAAAATTAAATTGTTCAGATTGAGTGAAATTAAACTATTCAGATGTCAGCAATTCATTTTCATATGTCCCGCGATTCCCATCTGAGCATTTCAGGGAGCATCGATTGACGTTCAGTGTATGGGTCCGTACAGCAATGTGTACTGAGCGTGATACATTGATGGAACAAGTGCAAAACATGCTGGTTGACTTGTTCATTCCATACTCTCTGAACAAATTTGCCTTTCCTTTGCTGCTAGTACCAGTCAAGGACTGTCCCAAAAATAAGC
Organism: Egretta garzetta; assembly: GCF_000687185.1. NCBI lineage: Eukaryota > Metazoa > Chordata > Aves > Pelecaniformes > Ardeidae > Egretta > Egretta garzetta. The sequence continues at coordinate 2,012,664 of NW_009259239.1, read as the reverse complement.
TGGTTAGAAACCTTTCAAAAAATTATTTATTAATTTAATTTAATGGGGGGTTTTTTTAGCAACTCATAGGCTAAGTGTACCTTCAGTAATTGATGTTGATGATAGCCAGTGTTGCCCCTTACAGCACATATACGCAGTAGAGGTGTTTGTAGCTATTTCCAGGACTGTTTAATCTCTAGAACTTCATTAAAGCAACAAGCTTCTTGCATTTAATCTGCTTTGAATTTGTCTAACACAGCAGTCAAAGACATATTGCAGTTATGTCTTTTCTTTTGCCATCACTGACGGGGTAAGGAGACCGTCAGTCACCCTCCTCCGCTGATGCCTGACACTGGAGTGAAAACCTCAGCGTGGGTAAAATTCTACAGCTGATTTTACCAAGATCATGGCTTCACCCCTTCCCTTTTCCAGCATAATTCCAGAAGCAGTAAAATAAAAACTTCACCACAAATAGAATGTCACTATTTTTTTTATTTTTAGTCCAAGCTATAATTTGTTTTCACTCTATTTTTATTAATTTATAGGTGTGGGGGGAGATGGATGGGAAGAAATTTAGTTACTGTTTCTAGTCCTAGTATTTATATCTTACAACAAATCTGAATGTCATGAAATAGGATTGTATTTCTCTCCTCTGACAAGTTACTACATTGGAATTTATTTTTCTTCTTAATTTTTTTAAGCAATAATAAAATAATTCTTTTGTACCAAACCCTTCTGTATTAACTCTTGTTTAAAAAAAAGCATTCCAGTTACATTTAACATGCTAAATTTTGTAATATGAGCTGTCTAGTGCAGGCATGAAATTTAGCGTGACCTGAGGGAAAATTCTGCTCTGATTTTCCCATTACCAAGCCCAGTTTATGCATTACACAGGTATGAACACCAGTTCTGTGACCAGAGATACTACGCTGATACCAGTCGAGAGACGTACCACGCAGCTGCGAGAGGAACAGCTTACTTGCAAACATCTAGTAAATATGTTTTATATTTGTTTACATCCCTGCAGTTAACACTGCTATTCCTACAAATGTGTAAAATTAGAGCTAACAGCCTGTTTCTTTATGGTTAAGCTCATCTTTAAAATCTCAAGTTCTCTCCATGGGCTGTAGAGGGAGCCCAGAAGACTGCCTGCCAGTGAGCTTGCTGGAATACCATGAAATTAATCTCACACTAAGCCTCTCCACTCAGAGAAACAGCAGGGAATAGCCACTGCTGATCAACTGATTTAATTGAACGATTTGTAGATTAGCAAATGGGAAAGAATATTTATTTATATCCCAAGGAGTAGAGTTGTCTGCCCTGGACATGCAAATGGTCACATTAAAATAATGAGGAAAAGTACCCCACTAACCTAAAACGCTTCAGTGTTCATAGATGTTAACCTGGTTGTTGTTATTCTCAATGTTAGAATAAAATATTGCCCCCAAAATATTGCATTTCAGTTCATACAGGGAGACCTGTATCTCTGATCTCCTAGGTTGTCTCTCCTCTTCTTTAGCCTTTCACCCTATCAGCACGTGCTGAGTCTGTTTTCCACCCTCTTCCACATTTTTTTCGTGCTTTCCTCCACAAAATGCTCTTTTTATCCCAGTTCTCAAAGCCCACTCCTTATTGCTCACTTGTACAGTGCCCTCAAGTGGTAAATGAAACATGCGCATCCCATCGCCAGAGGCCTTCCCCATGCACCCCCTGCATCCTGCCTTTCCCTTGCTCCAGGAGTCTTGCAGCCCTCAGGGTACGTTATGTCCATTGTGGCTGCAAAAACGTTTGCTTGGAGCTCATCAGAGCTCTTTGAAGCATATCAAATTTAATTTTGCTGAAGGTAAAGGATAAAGAATATTTTAAAGGATATAGCAGAGGATATTCTAAAGAGGAAAAGATGTGCTAAGGGAGGGAGATTTGGTCTCCTGCACCACTGGTTCTGGCTCATTAGAAACCCAGGCTCAGCACCTCATGTTGCCTGATTCAGAGAAATTCAGAAAGAAAGAATCTACCCATTCGGCCAAAGAAAGACTTGAGCCTGCACATAACCCAGGACTGTGCTCTGACAAACAGGACAGAGAAATAAGCACGTTAGCCGCTGTGGGAGGATTGCTACTTTGGGCTGTTTTACCTTTTTTCACCTCTGTTTTTAATTAAAGAATTGCACTTCAATAGAAAGCTGGGTGTGTGTGTGCAAAAAGCAACAAATCCCACAAATCCTTGCATAGATTGAGGCAGAATTAAATCCTCTGAGCTGCCTTCGCAAGCACCCATTGGAATGCTTGAAAAGTCGTACCCTCACCACTTTGCAAAAACTGTATCTTCAGACTGTGAACCATCAGGCTGTCCGCTTCAGAAACAAAGTGCACCTCCCTGGGGGAAAGAATCAGACTTTCAACATTTTGAAAGTGTATACCTATAGCATGCTGCAGCTAGTGTTCTCACACTGTGGGATATGAGTTTGTGACTGTACATTAAATGCCCTGCTAAGGGCCATGGTAAGGGCTGCCTTTGCCACCACTGCATTGCTTAGAAGGAGGGCAAAAGAGCCCATCACTTGGGGCCAGAATTACAAGCAGCATTTCACTTCAAGTTTACAATAAAATATGGGTTTGGGTGGGATGGCCCAGTTCTCCTCCTAACCATGGAGAAGGGGGACACCTGGTGGCTACAGGCCATTCTGTCTTGTCAACCATGGTCCACTTCCTTTGGGCCTGCTCCTGAAAGTAGGGATGCATCTGGAAGGATGAGGCCAACTGGTGTTACTTATGACGGCTGTCACTGGTTATGGGGACATCAACAGCGAAGGGGGACAGAAGTCTGGATAGCTGTCTGATTTTTAAATTTATCCAAATTATTACGAGCATTGTGGCAGGCCCCAGCCCCACCGGGGACCTTGTTTGCTTGGTGTAGATATACAATGCAGAAGAAAGTTTCTCATCCCAGATGCTTTCCAGTTAAGTGGGAAAGACACAAAGGATGAAGGGCAGGAGAGGCCCTTTTCTCTGGTTAGCACACAAGGCACTAAAAGCTCAGACTATATAAGCAGCTTCCTCCCCACCACACACAATTTGTGGTTAAAACCAGGAAATGAGCCCATTTCTCTTAAGTCACCATCTACAGCCTTAACCACAAAGGCTGTCCTTCTCCACTTAGCTTTACCCTTTCATATCCATCCTGCACTTCAGAGGATCACGTCGCAGAGGAAATGAAGGAATATGGTTTCTTTTTAGCCAGCGGGGGCGGGGGTCTCAGGCACCACACAAGACCTTTACAGACTAGAAGGCCAACGAGCTCAGGTAAAACGATGGTGTCAGGAATGGTGACTGTTCGCTCCACCATGAAGAGGCTGCTCTCTGTGTATGAAACAGATATACTTAAGAGACTTGTACTTCATCTGATTGCAAACCACCATATTTTGGGTTACACATTGCCTGGTGGAATATGGCTTTGCATCTTTCTTCCTTGGGATGCTCGTGGAGGAAATGCTCATCTCTAACTTGCACTGACCACTGGTCAGCGTGGTTGCTGAATCTTTCCTCTCCCAAGCTGTAGTGAATATTTTAGGTTCCATATCGGTGTGAAAAAAACAGCAAGCCTAGGGATCAGTATTTGCAGCCCATGTACAGCAGCGGAACCACAGCTCTGGAGAGAGACAAGGAAAACGAGGAGCCCTGGGGCTGGGGGGGTGAGTCCCGGCCCTGCTTCCCAGGCACTTGGAACACAAAAAAATAAAAGAGAAGTTTCTGCTGCAACCTTCAGGCCTGCCTGAAGTGGGAGGGGAGAGGGAAGGGCAAGAGCATAGTTTTGAGAGATAGAAAAAGCTTCAAGCCAGTTGCAGCTGTGACACCAAGTTCTTTGAGGTATCAGTGCTCTTTCATTTAAGCTGACTTGGGCTTTTGGTTCCTGGAAGGAGCTGATATGTTCTTGCCTCAATTCACATTTGTTCAGCATTTTAAAGCTCCCTCCCTCCAACCCCTCCCCCCCAAAAAAGAAAAAAAAAATAATCTGTTGCAATGCAAGTGCTGAGCCTTGCCCAGCTTTTCAGTGTTTCCATGAAAAAAGGTTTTTCAGATTTACCACGAGGGGGAGGCAGCTGAAAAATTATCAGACATCCATTCTTACAGCGCAGGTTTTTTTGTGAAAAGCACAGGGACATCCGCAAAACGTGTAAGCAAATCTGTCTTCGGCCTTAGATAAAATGTTAACCTTTTCATGGCTGTTACCCATTCATATCTTTTTAAACAAGGTTGGGTTTTTTGTTGTGGGATTTTTTTTTTTTAAATCTTATTAATTGCAGTTAGAATAAAATTCAGCTTTTCTGAGAGGAAGGAAATCTACTAATGGAAACGATACTCTTGCTTCTTTATATGGAGTGAAATAATAGAAATAGTTTCTCCAGGAGTTAAATCAACCAGCAAACACATGCTGCATGTTTAATATGAAGTAGATCAAAGAAAAAATCTTTCTAAATTTCAGGTGTGTTATACCACACATTGAATCAAAAAATATATACTTGTGCTAAAAAAGCAGCTGTTTTTTCTTTCTAATAGAACATTCTGCATGCTCCAAATCTGCTCCCCAACCTGATTAATTTGCTGTGTGTCTGAAACAGAATTTTTAAGGACATAACTACCAAAACCTAATAACATGAAAAGTCTTAGAGTGATAACTGAGGTCACCAAAAACCTTCTGCTGCCCAAAGCACCAGCAGACGAGGCAGAGAAAAAAGCCAGAGGAGACAGAGAGAGGTCACCTCCCTTCTCCGTGATGTCCAGCAGATCAGTGGCAGATTCAAAAATACGAGGTACTGGCAAGGGACCTCTTGGATGACTTGTCTTTTTTAAGTGACTGAAAGGAGGTTTCTCTCTCAGTCTCTCTCTGATGACTGTACTTCAACAAGCCATGGAGCATTCAAAGCCCAAGGTCAACGTGAGTGTAGACCTATGAAAAGCAGCTGGGGGACCCTTTGGGAACACTAATTATGAGTATATGAGAAATGGTCTTCTCCCCTCTGTGAGACACCAGGCTATCAAAGATTGGCATTCAATAGCAAACCTGCAGAATAGGCCACCTTTGAAAGCTATAATGAATAACCTCGAAAGAAACCCTTATAAAATCTTAAACGTGCGCAAGATACTAGCCAAGGGCTTAATAAAATACACAAGCCCCACACGCAAAAAAACAGACAAAACAAACAGAAACTTATGGCAACTCCAAACATAACAAGATGGACCTCATAAGGAGGAATTAACAGTAAATCTCTCAATAACTTGCCTTTCGTGGCCAGAGGTCTGCTATCTCCCCAGGGTATGGAGCACAGAGAAACCAAATTAAACTGTGGTTATCTGATGTCTCTGGTGAGATTCACTTCATCCCACGTCAGAGCTCAGTGGGTAGCTAAAGCCCAGGACCAGGAGTCAGAAAGTCTGCGTTCAGTTCCCAGCTCTGCCACAGGCTTGCTGTGTAGCACTGGTCTACTTACTCAGCTTTTGTTTGCCTCAGTTTCCACGGCCTAAAAAGTCAGAGATTGCAACAGTATTGCCGTGCAGGACGGTGCTGAAAAGCCCAGAGCAGGGCTGCTTGCACACCCGCCAGGTCAAGGGGGGGTAACGACTGTCAAAAGTGCTAGTTTCTAGATGTTCACCATCACATATTTTTGAGTTCCTAGGATTCCTGGCAGAGAGAAGGACAGCTTTCAGTCCAGCCTCACTCTACGGACAGTGGATTAAGGGATTGCTGGAAGTTGTGGCACTTCTTAATTGCAGGAGGTTGGTGTGGAGCGGCGTGGTGAGGGGAGACCTGAGGCGACGTTGCACAGCACAGCACTAACAGGGTTGAATGAGGGGCTGTGCTCCCTCAGCACCCTGCTGAGCTGCCTGACCGTGTTTTCCGCCTATTAGGGACCATGAGCTGCCCAAGCCACAGCAGGGAGCAGCCTGCAGAGCTGCAGAGAGCCGGGACCATATCGTATGGCAGCTACAATGGGGAACAACTGTGCAACCTTTGTAATATGTCACCACTGAAAAGGTATCTTCACCCCCGCAGTTACGTGACACAGGCCACAGCAAAGCCAACCCCAGACAACACGTATTTTATGCCCCCTCTGATCCGTACAGTTTACAGATGGTGTCTCACGGCCTGGTGTAAACTCGATTTCATAGAAAAGAAATCTTGGAAGAAATTCCCAAACCCTACTGCAGATCTATAATGTCACTTGGCAAGGTCTCATCCCATTAGACGCAGTTGTTTCCCATCTTGCCACGAAATGAAAATGCTGCATCCAGCCCGATTTCTGATGGAGGTATTCATAGCCACACAGAGAGGAATTTGCAGGAAGCCTGTGGGGAAGAGCAGACTGCATCCAAGAGCAAAGGGCATGCAGATGGCACGTAGGAACACGGGACAACAGTGAGCTGGATCCTGGCACAACACTGGGACTTATCCTGATTGAACTTAACTTCAAACCATGTGGAGGAAAGTTAACAGAGCTTTTTCAATGCACAGGAGATCAGACAATCAGCCTGCAAAAATTACTGCCACAGAAGGAAATATCTGTATTAAAAAATAAATCAATTTTAAAAGAGAACAATTAACACATTGCAAATTCAAGCCCTCCCAATCTAGGAATGCCATCAATAAAGCTGCCTGTGTGAGGTGTGATTCGAACAGGTTCCCTCATCAGTCTCACCCCCTTATTTGCTTTAAGAATTGAATCTTGATGTTACAATCCCCACAGCAGAAAGTAACCAGGAACTCACATCTCACCTGGGATCTTTGCTCAAAGTAACTACTGTAAACCTCCCAAACCCCTCTCTGGAAATATTTGGTGTACTGGGCATAACAGATGCGATCCAAAATAGCAGCTGGAGGAGGCTCTGTGATGACAAACCAAGATGACAAGGGCCAAGGCAGTAGGAGCTGGTTTTCCCTTGCAGGTAAACAGGGAAGAAAAATGTGTGACCCAAACAATCTATGCTACCTCTGAAATGAGGGGAAATCAGCCAGACAGGACATGGTATGGCTATAGCGGAGATGTCCTTCTTGACTACGGACCAAATACAGGAAAGGTCAGTGGACACCACAGCTTTGAGTGATCATAGGAACGCCAATCCTGATTCCTCTGGGCATTTTCTCTCTGCCAGATCCACATTTTCCATCTCCAAGGTCTTCACTTCCTACGAACCCCAGCAGAGAGAAGTTAAAGGAAGCAAGTGAGCAACTCATTTCCGATGTTCTTCTCATTGTCCTTCACACGGGACTCATACATAGACCTTACCTGGTTCAAAGCAGTTCTTGTTTCTACAGCTTTGGGACATATATGCTCTCATGGAAGTATGAATTTAGGCTTGAATTTGTCCCTTTGGAAAAATGAATTAATTAGACAGTTTTATTGCATTTAAATAGCCAAAATTATTTGCAATGATTGACAATCATTAAAATAAGCAGTGGTTATATGGATTGTAATCCCACCGCCTGTGTCATGGGAAGTGCTTTGCGTTACTTGTAACATCCATCACACCTTAGCTTCTATGATCCCTCATAACCTCTTTTTACCGTCTTGCTTTTTTCTGATGAGCTCTTCGTAGGCCCTGCCTGGGACCTTTGCTTTTACAAGGTCATTTTTAGATGTTTCTATGTTTCAGATGGAGATACCATGTACGTTTCACATCTAGGTGTACAACAGGACAGCGTTAGACAAGAATAGGAGGCTGGGAAGCTAGAAATTATAGAAATGTATTGATAAGGTATCTGGGTCATCACCCAGTAGAAAGGATCCCAAGGACCACAGGAATCTCCACAAATTGTCCTGTATGCATTGAGGAGCTCTGCACAGGGGACACTTCCCATAAATGCCCTTGGCAGCTGAGAAGCAATTAGTGAGGACCAGTCCGCCAGCCTTCAGGGTTCTCTCTGCTGTGTGCCATTTGCAGGTCTGTTTTCCACTGCTTGAGTTCATGTTTTTGAAGTTGTTTGACACTTGCATCCAGAAAAATCATTACAAGAGAATTGTATCAAGATGTGTTTTAATGCACTTTATTTTTCCAGCAGTCCTTCTATCCACCTCCCAAGTCCCAGACTCACAGTGCATACATAAATAAGAAACAGGGTTCTGAAGTCATCTCCAACATGATGTTGCCCAGGCTCTAGAGACTGTTGTTCAGTCTGACCGACATCAAAAGGCAATGTAAAACTTGATTTGCGATACCCAGACAGTGCTGTGGGTCGCAAGCCAGCCCGAGCGCAAGCCTGTCACTGCATCGTACGATCTCTCTGCAGAGCAATATACTGTTTGGATCTGATTCCTGCAGGTCTCAAGAGCTTTGAATAAAAGCCATTTGTACAAAAAACATTTGTTTCTTCATAGAACAAGTTGGTATTTTAATTGTGATAGAGATAAAGGTAACAGCATGAAAATAAAACCCAACAAAATTCTGCATTCTGTTAAAATATACCTGTAAGATTTAGCCAAAATAAAGATCTGTAGCATCTCACAGACTGCAATGAAGTTGTCACCAGAAGAAAATTGTCCCTAACATGATCGTGATGTAGACACTCCTAAACTTTGAACCATATTGGCTCTGAGTTTTACTTTTTCAATTTACAGTTTTACTGTTTCTGTTCTGAGTTTTACTGTGTCAGCCCCCTCTGTCAAGTACCAGGCAGCACACACAAAGCCGGTGCTTACCTGAAACAAAAATTGTAAGAGCGATGGAAAACACTTTCTGAATAAGCAAGAGATGAAAATCTCACCATAAACTTTCTGCAAGTATTTTTCAAATATTTATATCACCACTTGGAAACAAACCTAATTACCTGTGCCTAGCATGATGGTGCTTGTACTTATAGCTCTGATGCAATATAGGTCATGATAAATTATAATAATAATAGATGAAATGTGGAATTAGCCTCCACACAAACACCTGGAGCTCTTGTAACTGGGATAGCCCTTGTGCCTAACCAAAAAATGAAACCGTTTGACCTATGGGAGTTTGAAAGTCGCAAAGCCATTCAGATCCAGCAAGAAAACCACTGCATTTTGGCCACCCCTTCATCTTCTTGGCTAACCAGAGAGAATTCTGGTTCAGGCCAAATCAAAACAGGATATTGGTTTGCACGGGGAGTCCCTATAAAGTGCTTTCATGCTGCCTTGCCTTACCATCCCCAAATGCTAGTATCATCAGGACATGTCACTGTTTTTTATCACGATAAGGTGCAGATGCTCAGTGCATCTGGCCCCGGCACACACCAGTGTGAGCCTGGCTGACGGCTCGGAGGTAGCAGCCATGCTCAGCCTACAGAAAGAGCAAAGCAGTACCAAGGGAGACTTGGAAAAACCTGGGGGCTTGGAGGAGCAGGAACAGAACGCAACTTTATGGTACATAATGCAAAGCTGTGCATTTTGGGAACTAGGAAGAACATTTGGTGGAAAACAAGGGGTTGTGATTTGAGAACGTCAGAGGAGAATGACCAACGTATCCGAGCAGCCAGGGCTGTGTCATAGCATATACAAGGAGAGATATTTCTGTGAGTACAGAATATACCCGATGTTCCAGGATTTACCTAGGACAGGTAAAGGATTTTTTGTGAGGAACAGTATTTGATGCGCATTTTTTTTCTTAAATGCCATGACGAGTAAAGCCGAATTTAAACTAGAGTAGCTAGGGAGAAAAAAGGGGAGGGGAATGCCTGCCTTCCAAGAGTCTACTGGGAGAGTCTGGGTTAGCCTGAAGCAAACACTCGCAGAGAAAAGCTGTGATTACTTTCTATAAAGACAGAAAAGCAGACCAAAAACAAAGAAGAAAAAGAGCTAATAAAGCAAACTTAGAAAAGCTCATCCAAGAACACATGGGCACAGAGTGTCAATGAAGAAGTTTAGGCTGGAAGTTTAAAAAGGGCTTCTAATGGAGAAAGTCAGCAGCGTATTCCAGTTGGAAGGGAAAAAGCACAAACCCCAAGTTTTTCTAGGACAGTGCTTGTTAAATTCATCTGGACAATCTGTTTTACTGCAGTGGCTGAGGACTTGAGTTTGAGGTTGGATTATTTTAGAGCGAGATATTGCAGAGTTCTGGCTATGCAGTCTTAGCAGAGGAAGCAGCTGGGCAGTTCACTGACACCTGAACTTAACTGCGATGCCCAAACTGGTCTTTTACTCCTCCTAAACCAGTTCAGAGGTTCAGGCTGAGGTACCAGCTTTGCTCTGAGACCACCAGCCAGCAGCATCAGCCACCTATACACACACAATTGCAATTCTGCTTTCTTTGAGGTGACAACAGCAGGGGTGCTGTTCTCCCGTGTGCTACATCTTCGCAGTGAAAATATTTGTCTGGGAAACGGGATACATGGACCTGGTGGGAACTCGCCCTGCCCCACATTCAGCATGGGATAGGGACCACATGGCTCAGCAAGACAGAGGAGGCAAGAGGAGGTCAGAAGTCTGTGGGCAGAAGGAACCGTAGGTCCTGCCCCCGCTCCCAGGAGTCTCGCTGTAATGTTGCCAGACTTTGGATAAGATATGAAAACAGCTCTGGGAGCAGGGAGGAGAAGCCAGGCCACTTCCTTCCCAGCTAAATGCCCTGTGCCCTGAACTAAAAGGTCATGTTTGTCTTCTTCCTCTCCTCCAATGTATCCTGAATTCTTCCCTGGAGTTTCCCCAAGGGCAATGCAGCTCCCCCAGTCCAGAATAGTCTAGAGCTGGTGACTAAGAGGCTGCTGTTTGAGGGGGGCCATCATTTTGAATGATGGGCAACTGCTGTAACCACCAAAAGCAAGCATGGATATACTTCACTACCCCTACCCCCACCCCCATTCTTTATCAGCAGATGTATGCCGTGGGACATGTGATGCAGCCAGGCCATGTGCTGCAGCACCTCTGTGGTCATACTATGGCCATCTCCACCTGAGTGGAAGGGAGCCGTGCTAGTCTCAGAGAAAACACTCTTTGTAAGTGTTTCTAGACTGAGGATCACTATTGAGCTGGAAAGTTTTTCCACGATAACCCTCAGGGAGGAGTGGGATTTCTGACATGCCCCTGTCCCCAGCACCTTCTATTGGTTGCCATGAGTGGGGTGTGCTCGTCTGAAGTGACACCGCCCCATGAGGCTGAAAGTCACCGTCCCCTGGAGTACACAGGGAACTCAACAGAACCTTCTGCTGCAGTAATATTCAGAAACCCAATGTGGAAGGGCCAAGCAATGAGGCAGCTGGTCCCACCTAAATCCAGCTCTGATGGCTAAAGCATGGCCATAGGTGTCTTCTCCCTAATGCTTCCTGTGGTGCTCCTGGAGCTTGCCTCCAGGTATGGGAGGGGATCCAGCCTTTATATAGCCTCGGGTTGCTCCTACTTGCTAGCTGACAAATCTGTAAACAGCTTTCTGTAAAAGCTGTAAGCCTGTAGCCAGAGCTTATAAACATCAGACAAACTTTATTAACAGACTCTTGCCTTTGCCTAATCCTAAATAACCAGTCTGAACTGAGGTACTTTCCCTTTTAGAGAATTTCCCAGTTTTTAACCTAAGGAAGCAATAAAAGGACCACGAGAACTTCCCAAAGAAAATAAGGTTCATCTCCTTATTTACTCATCTCAGCTTAATCTCCAGGAACAGACTGCAATGACTGTCTCTCTGAAGTCTCTCTGCTACTCAGCTCTGCCCCCACATCTGCCCAAGTCCCACTTCAGCAAATGAAACATGAAAAACACCCCTCTTGTTTTCCTCCCAAAATACTGCAAGGTTTTGGGCAAATACTTCTGATACGTGACTACAGTAAAATATATGAAATGATGAGCTAAATAAATCATAACCTGGAAAGACCAGACCACTAAGTGTTATTTGTCACTACTTCATGGTATTTTTATTTTTAAAAGTGACAAGCAGAGCAGGCAATGCAGCTCCTAACACATAAAAGGAGAGGCCATGCTGTAACATTTAACTTCAAACAACACAACGCAAATAGACTGTTGATCTGCATGATTGTTTAAGCCAGCGTTTCCAAACTTTTAGGGTAATGGGACCACCATTAATGCTAAGACCCTCTTGTGGACCACCATGTGCCCTATATCATCAAACTTTTAATTAAAAACACAACTGAAAGCTGTTCGGTTTGGTTCTGCAGCCCAGCTGTGGACCACTTACCATGAGCTTGTGGACCACCAGTGGTCTGCAAACCACAGTTTGGTAACTATTGGCCCAAGTGACTCAAGTCTAGAAATGTGCCAGAAAAAGCAATGGTGGGGTACTAATGTCATTACAAAGACATTGCACATAACTAACCATATGGATACAGAGCTCTTTATACCACCCGCAGCTTTCCATGTGGGAACGCAGTTCCAGCTCCTGATTGTCTTCTTGCTAATGCCTCCCATACAGTGTATTTTTTGCAGCACATCCTGGGACTTGTTTATATGCATGAGCTTTGTGCCACAGCCAGTAGCTACAATTAAGGCATAATTATATGTGGTAGGGCAGGGAGGAAAACTTGGCTACCAGTAAATTTCACAACCCATGGTTCTCCTACATCTAATAAAATAGTTTAATTGGGCTCCTTCTTGTTTGCCTCATTCTTTAACTAGTTATGGGCCTGAGCTGCTTTTTCAAAGTCCCTGAGTCTTGTGGGTCTGTATTTTAAGGCCTGGTCTCCTCCTCACACAGAGGAGGTGGAGCAGTGCAAACCAGAGATCTCTAGCCACAAATGACTACTTCGAGTCTTGCCCAAATACAGTTTTCTTATATGTTTTGGGCATTCTTGAATTCTTGGTTTATGTTTTTAGGTCCATCCAAACTCTAAATACACATTGATCTTTGAATAGCAGATACTTGTTTAATCTGCTGTAATATACATATACGCACATGTACACACATACACAGAGGGTTTATCTACAGGACACAGTAAGGTCCTGTGCAGAAATGCCTTAACTATCTCTAAATGACCTTGCTGAGGACTGCACAGCACTGCATAGAGCCATGCTCAGAAACCCGGAGGACCTTAAAGGCCAGCCTTTTCATTTCTGGTGTCGGTGGATACCACAAGTTAGAGAAGCCCAACTTGTCTCTACACAAGCTTACTCAGATACTACAAATAGTGCAGCCATGACCTCGTGGAGCAGTGAAGGTATCTAGTAAGTGACATATTCTTTACTGCTACTTTACAGGCTTTCATGGTGCCTTTGGAAAGGAAAATTCACGCTCAATCCTCACTCTCTCATGGGGAGGTAAATAATCACTGTGAAGCTGCAAAGGTAGCAACAGGCTTGTTACAGTACACGTGGTCCAAGAAAGCACAAAGGGAGGATTTCAAGCTGCCAGAAGGGATGAGCGAGCCTCTTTGGAGCTCTTTGACCATTCTTAAAGTGAACACTTGCAAATGCATTTAAAGGCTCAGAAAACGGTTTTATGCAAAATTCATCTTTGGCGCTTTCTGATTTGGACTTGGTAAGGTTTTTCAGACAGTATTTACAGCTGCTTGGGAAGCAAATGGCACGTTATCATTTGGATACAGAAAGGTTGGGTCAGTTGCTCTAAATTGCACAGCAAAACAGTGGCAGGGCCAAAAACCAAGGCGAGGAGTGCTGATTACACGTTCTGTTCTCTTGACCCCACGCCTGCATCCCACTGCTGCAAAAGGCGTCTCTCACTTAGGCAAACACAGAAGAGGGAGGGAGAAAGAGAAAGATTAAAAAATCTGGAAAAGAGATTGCAGAGAGGGAGACGTTGCATACCACCCTTAAAAAGCTATTTGTCACATGGAAACAGCAGCAGCTCTCCCAGGCCAAGCCTGTGGAGACAAATTTATCTCTTGTGCAACATTAGTGAAGGAAAGAGACAAACTTACTTCAAGAATGGACTCGAGCCAGTAAACCAACTCATTTTTGTTTGATTGTAACAGAAACTTGACTTATTCTTTTTTTATCCCTGACCTTTTATTGGGAAAAAAAATGAAAGTAGAGCTGGGCAAATCTGTACTCTGGGAGAAAATATATCAGCAGGACATGGCTTCATGAGATGGAAGATCCATGGAGATTTGGTTTTTTTATACAAGGGAGATCATGCAGATATACTAGGTTTACACAAACACTGTGCTGATGCTAATGCTTGCCATTGCCTGTGTCACCCCACCACGATGTGCTGTTCCAACACTGCTCAGCCTCCGTGACCGAGAAATTAATGTGACAGCTAATGAAGCAATCCAAAGTCCCTCTGGAAAAAAAAGAAAATTTCTCTTTTTTTGCTTCCAGTGCAAGCACACGTGAACCTACTGTGCTCAGAGGCATGCACAAGCCCCGCTTCTCATGCCTGGAGCCAGCCTGCGGAAGCTGCTTGTGCGGACGTGGGGCTGCGTTCGGGCAGGACAGCGTGCAGCAGCAGAAGCCCCACCGCTCCTAGCACACCTCCAGCAGGGAGTGGAAGGCAAGGCAGGTCAGCTTCCAGGGGGGTGTCCTTCTGCAGCTTTGCAGCTCTCCGGGAGGAGATAGCCAGCTCGTTGTTCCTGACAGGGGTATACATGTGAACTAGCATTTATACATATATTTTTTCATGTTTTTCACAGACTGTTTTTGGAATCAGGGAGCTGATGGGTCTGAAATAACCCGAGGTCTGTTTTTCTCATGATACCTCAGATCCTGCTTGGAGGAAGTACGGCAAGAAGACCAGACCTAATCTCATCTTATTTCATCCTGGAAGCTCCTTGAGGAATTTGAAAAGCCTGTGAAAAACCAAAAACAAACAGAGAAAGAAAAGAGAAGAAACCCACAGACAAAGAAATCCAGCTTTATTTGGGTTTCCCCTAAACACATGTTTCTCAACTGCATAGCACTGCTCACTGAGATGATATTTCCTCAGATGTCTTATGACTCACAGCTACATAAACTATGTTTGCCATTTGGTAGGGCACTAAGTGGTGCATATTTAGTTCACCTCTATCCCTTTGCATTCTTCTCCTTATCTACCTCTCCCAACTGCCTGACCAGTAACTCCTTCCATCTCTGTCTATGCCCATCGTGACCTTTCAGGGTAAGGAGACATACCAACTAGTTTTTTTCTCTGTGACTTTACCTCCTTGTTTCAGGGCAGGTTTTGGATGCGTTTGCTCTGTTCTCCAAGAGAAAGTATAAGTTTCCGTTCCCTTACTTTTCAAATGACCAAAGTCAAGTAAAAGGTACTGACACTGTTCTTGACAATGTAAATCAAGTGATCCCACTGTTGTTTTCATCCTTCCACTGAGCCTGTTATCGCTACCCACTTTCTAATGCAAACTTCTCATGTTCCAGTGCATTTAATGGGCATATCTGAAGCTGCATTATTAGTGCATTAGAAAGCCACATGCCCATAAAATAGCAGTGGCACCATCCAGTCACAGCACATCTGGAGGCTCAGCTGCTGAAAAAGGGACTATTCAGAGGGAGTCAGACCAACAGTGGTCTGCAAATGCAGATACTTTCACAGGAAAAAAAATGAGGTTTTTTCCTCCAACCCATCCCAGCAACTGATTTAGTGTACAGTGGGCTCACCCCACACTTTCTCCCCCATGAACAGTGCCTCTGAGGCTTGCCGCAAATTTTCACAGTAGTTTCCTCTTGAATTAGTTTTAATTCAGGAAAAAAAAAATCAATTTCAGAAGAAGAAAGGGATTGAACTCCCAAGGTACAGTTAGTTTTCACTCCACGGGGGAGCTAACAAAGAACTCTCGTTTTTGAAGTCCCTCTGTGGGACTTATCTATCCCCATCAGTGTCAACAGGGGTCTTCAGATTCACCTCTCACCCCTAACACTAGAACAGTACCAAGGAGATGCTCACACAGGGGACAACATATCCTCCTGTGACCCCATGTCTCTCTGCTGGCTGTGGCACAGTGTGCCTGTGAGGTAGGGAAATACCGACCCCCACTCCACAGGGCAACTGGAAAGCAAAGGACATCTTTGAGACTCCTCACAGAAGTCTATTGTCTGGGCAGAGAGACTTCTGTCCTTAAATCCAAAATCCCAGCTTCAGTAACACCTTGAGTCAGCAGCTTTCCTGCTTGGTGAGGCAGCTGCCCAGGCTCTGCCACTTGGCACCTCAGAGCTCTGCTTGCTCAACACCAAGTCACCAAGCTCCTACATAAACCCTACTGGGAGCCAAAAAATCACAATCACCTGGATGGGACAGCTCTTTCTGAGGCCCCTTCAGCAGGGACATCTGGGGTCTGCTGCACATCAGCAGGATTAAGCCTTTCACCAAATGCAGCTACAGCCACTTTTTCTGAAGAAGCAGCAGGAGCATGGGGTGCAACCACAACCCACTTCTGTCTAGGGGACAAGGCACATGTCCAGAAAGTGGGAGCTGAGGCTGGAGACCTTCCTCAACCTGATGTGATGCAAACCTAGAGTTCCTACTAAAAAGCAGTCAACCTGACATCAGCCTAAAAACTAAGACAACTTCCTGAGGTCACTTCTGTTCACCACCATCAGGCTAGGTTTGAATGGACAGAAAGACCAACCTTGCAAGTCTCAGTTCAGGAGACAGGCCTCATCCAGTGTCAGACCCAGAATGGCGCTCTGCTCTTCAAGGGCTAGATCAAGGCTGCTCCCCACTCCACCCGTGGTTTGGACTGAGTCCTGAGGTGACTTGCTCTTTCCTGCCACTGACGAGGGAGCTCAAACACCCATCTGGATTTTCCTTGTCAGTCTTGGGCAAGTCACTCAGCCTTGCCACGGTTTGCTGTAACCACAGTGGGTGTGCTGAGGGTCACACATGAGGTCCGTGGAAGAGCAGGAGGCTGAAGATGGGGAGTAATGTGGTTGTCTTCATCAAGCTACAGCCCTCACATCCACAGTCCTGTGCAGTGACATCTGTGACTAGAGACCAGACCAGAACATGTTATGATGTATGGCAGGCTATCACATGCTACATGGGCCAGGCACCTGGCTCAGATAAGTGAGGCATCGTGAGTCTTCATTTAATGGACTCAGAGCTGAGGGCAGTTGGTTCTTTGCAGGATCTAAACCAGCGACATAAAAGTGAAAGGCTCTTTTTCTCATGCTGAACCTACTATTTTTTCCCATCCATGAGTTTTCATATTGGCTTCAAACCAACTGCTGCTTAAAAAAACCAACATTTTTTTTTAATATTTTGAGGTTTAGAGAGGAGGGGTTTGGCTAAATGTACTAAAAAATAAAAGCCTAAACCAATTAATTGCTGAGAAATAACAGTAAGCTTCAGCTGAATTTTTTCTAATAAAGGAAAGAATCCTGAGCAGGATGGAATCAAAAAAATGCACTACTGTCTTGCCATTTCTCTTATGAAAACAAGTTATGGTAAATATGAAAAAACAGTTGGATATTACAATAATTAAAGAGCATTGGTGTAAGCTTTAACATACAGCCCTGTACAGTTGAGAAGTGCCTAGTCCAAGGAATGTTTTGACATCTGGAAATCAGTTTTCTTTCCATATGATTAAAAAAATAGTCAATATTTACATGAAAAAACATTTCTTAACAGTCATTCTGGAACCATAAGGTATTTCTTTAAACAAAAACACTTTGCTTCATTTGATTAATAATGGCATACCACATTTTAAAAACATGTTGTCAATGTTAAAGCAGTCTGTTTTAAACTAAAAAGTAAAATGTGCAATTCCAAGAAGGTCAAGCAATCATTTCAAGCTTTATCTAAATGGCTTAACTTACATTTCCCCAAAGCCAAACTTTTTCAGAATGGTCACGTTTTTGGGGAACATTTTTTATTTGGAAATTTGGAAAAAATGATAAAAGTATTTCACTGGAAAGGTTTCAACCCATTCTCCTGATTTACTTAAGGCAGACTGAGGCACACCACCCATGCAAAACAGCCAAGAAAACCTACTGAGGTTAAAACACCTCGCTGCATGTATTGCTCAGGCCTTGCTTACCCTTACCTCCTCCTGTGTATCAAATTGCATAAATACCCTTCAACCCATGTGTCCAGGAGAGATGCTGCAGCTGAACAACCACCTTGGGGAGGTGGCATCCATCACGCTGGGCCCACCAAACAAAGCTGTGGGCAGCAGCTCCAGGGCAGGTTGCCCCCAGGCTGCCCCTCTTGTCTTGTGTTTGTCCTCACCTTGCATCTCCTCTCAGGCCTGTGGCAGCCCAAGGCAGCAGGGGAGGACCTTGAGCACCACCGAGGACCCATCTCTCCATGTCTTATCCCAAAATAGCCGTGGTGGCCTGCCTCTCCAGGCCGGGCAGAAGAGTTCAGCAGCTCCTGCTACTGCCAGAGTGGCTTGGTGGCCAGTCAGGGACTCAAAAGCCAAGATTCAGCCCCTGCAGCTGCTGTGGTTAAACCATCTTCTTAATTACGCAGGAAAATGTGCTTGAAACCACAATTTACATTGGTTCAGTTCACCCCTGCCTGAAACCAGAGTAAACCAGGCAAGAGGAAATCGCAGCTCATAGGAGATTTTGCCTATATTTGCACCAGCCTTATCAGGACACAAGGACATTTGGTGACTGGGAACCAAAGGCTTTTTCTGAAATGGAGACAGTCATAACTGAGATGTATCTTAAATGACACAGATTTTTTTTTTTTATAGTTCCCTTTATTGTGGTTTGTATTAGCTGTTGCTTATTTAACCCACTCTCTAAGAAGATATCGCCACCAATATTTGTGTTTGGCAAGCACTGAAGGTTTCCCTAGCATGTGATTATTGATTATTTATATATCTGTACTTGTTATAGGCACCTATGTCCCAAAACTTGAAACCAAGAACAAACTGAGACATATCAGCTTGCAACTATTACGACAATTGCCCTTGCTGTGTAATGATGTTTAAACCACACAGATTCATCTTTGCAAATGTAGGATAGATTGCTTCAGCAGCTGTGCTTTTAAAGACACTGTGGGCTTCTTACTCCAACCAGACTGAAAATTACTTTCATCATACAGTTTGGAAAAAATAGACAAACCTCAGGGATTACTAATGATGGGTAAATAAACCAAAGTTAGCATTCTGGGGAAGGAGTAAACAGTAGCAGTGCTCGAGATCCGATGTGGTGACCCAGGCAACAATACTGATCAATGCCTTCCTGGAGAAGGAAAAATTAGAGAGTGTGGAATTAGAGACACCATTCAGTTTAAAATGAGTAGAGCCTTAAGCAAAACAGAAGGGAACAAACTTACAAAGTTGTAAAAGGGCTTTTTGTTCACCCTATACCATAACTCCTTTCATTGTGCAAGGCCGTTATCATCTTTCATTAGTGTCCCTTTTGGCATAAAATTTTTCTCCCATGAAACATGCAGATTTTTATGGACCAAATTAGGACCATTAAATTAAAATCCTGGATGCCTGGCAATGAAATATGGCTGAGGAGAGAAGTTTAAAAGTACACAAGAAACAATCGAATCGCTTGGCAAACAGAACAAGCAAATAAATACTTTGTGGCTGGATAAATGTTATGTTGTGTTAGCCTTCAGGAACATCCAGGGACATAAGCCCAAGACGGGCATAGGAGAGCCAATTTAAATTCCCTTCTAACTCAGAGGCAACCACATGGAGCTCTAGAATGGGGTCTCATCTTTTCTTTAAAAACATGTCAGTTTGTTTTACTGAAATATTCACTATGTCTGGAACCCAACTAACCACAGCTACGAAGCTGGGGAATGCCTATTGCTTCCTCTCGCTGCAGGAATCCTGTAGGATTACCTGCAGTGGGAGCCAGCATCAGCAGGAGCACAGGGGACATCCCGGAGTGGTCAGCCCATACCACAAGGGCTGGCATATGTGCCTGGAGAGAGGCACCTATACAGAGGAGGTACAGACCTCCTCAAGCAGAAGAGTGAACTGAATGTAGGCCCTCACAACCTCTACAAGTGTCCCCACTGCCGATCCATGGGGACAGGCTCCCAGACTGACCCCTTTCCCGCCTCATGTGGGGTATGTCCTTCCAGACCCCACTTTCTGTGGCTCTTCTTTGTGATAGATGCTCAAAATGGGGGTGGCGAGAAGGTTCACCCTCAAAATCAAACCCAGTTAGTGGATTAAAGAGTAGTGACAATAATCGCTTTTGGTGACTCTCATGGCAGGCCCTGCTCTCCTGCAGCAAAGGGCTGTGCAGAACTGGAGCTCTCTTATGAAAAGCCGTGAGTCACAAATTCACAATTCCTCTTCTATTTCGACCTCAGTAAGGCTAGCAGAAACATTAATTTGGCTTTCATCACAGATCATCCATTCTTCTTGCAGTGCTCCTTACCAACAGTGGAAAAAAAAGCAGGAGGAAGGGTATTTCTTACCTACTTGATCATGGTAGAGAGCATCAAGAAACACCTTCAGCTTGAGAAGGGAGAAGGGGAATCCCCAAGGACAAGTAGGAAAATACGATGTCAAGGACTAGAAAGCACACAGTTTTTACAGGAATGGGCATGTAACGACACTTACAGAAATTCTTACCTAAGAAATATGGCACCCAACTCGAGGTAGTACCAGTATTAGATTTGTCTTGACAGTTACAAAGGAAGGAGTCAGAGAGGCTGGTTTATATTAATTGCATGCAACCAGAATGAAATCCAAACCAGCAGTGCTATGTACTTAGTGCTTTCAAGAAGTCAAATTACAGAAAGCTGAAAACAATTATGAGCCAAATTATTTCAGAGAAAGAATTTAAACAGGAAAAATGTGAGTGATAATCGGGAACTATTTAAACACAATTTACTAAGTGCCCCAAAAGGCACATTCTCACATTGCACAAAAGAGGTCAAGTGGAGCTGAAAACAAAAGCAAAACAAAACAAAAGCACAAGCTGGCTTAGAGAGGAAATTAAATCAGCTTTTGTAAAAATCTCCACAAACAATCCCTCTCCACCATTCTCCCAGCAACAAAATATTAAACAAACCCAAACCACATCTATCATAATGAATGAGGAAGGAACTGCTGATAACAACTGTGTATCAGACACCAGCAAAGGCAGATGACGGGAACGGAAAGCAACGGGATACAAAGGGGGGGGTGTATGGCCATCAGAATGACTGGGAAGGGATTTTTTCTTTTAAATGTGTCGGAGGAAAAAGGCCTCCTAAGAGTAATAATTATTCACTGTTAGATAGTAAAAGTGGAAGAACTGTGAATCATAGTTTGAGGATTTTTTTTCTTTTTCTTTCCCCCCCCCTTTTTTTTTTTTGTTTTTTTTCCTCCCCCCCCCCCCCCCCCATTTTCAGGAAAAAAAAATCTTACTTTAGTTCTGTACTGTGCTGACTGGGGTGCTGGTAAAATGCAATAACAACAGGGTTATGAAAAATAGACTTAATTAAAGTGGCAAGCCCGTATCACTTTCAACCAAGTCTCTCACCCAGGAGTTAAGTTTTTAAATAGTGGTTTTCAGTTTGTTACAGTATCAGGAAACATACAGGACAGTAAGAAGGTTAAAGTTTGGCCAGTTTTCAGGGGAGGTGACCAAGGGCAACTGAAGGAATTACAGACTTATCTGCCTGGCACTGAGCACAAGCAAAATAACAGAATAGCCCTGATGGGGCTGAGTTAGTAAAGAACTGGGAGTGAAGGGGAGGCAGAAAACGCAGCTGGTGGCAGTAGATACATGAGAAATGCACCTTGTCAAACAAACGCA
>NW_009259239.1:1968203-1991077 GCF_000687185.1 Egretta garzetta | reverse complement strand
TGCTGAGGTTACAAATGTTGTTGGTAAACGTCATAATGTTGTCATTATGAACTTAAATCTCAATAATGAGAGTTCAATTTAGAACTGAAGAACAGGGAAAAAGTAATGCAAGGGTAGAAATTCAATTTGATGCACATTAAATATGTCCAAAAAAGCCTACCCTAAATAGCACTGTTCAGTGCCTCTGAGGCAGGCAGCAGGATACAGAGCCAGACTCTTCTTGGTGGTGCCCAGTGATAGGACAAGGGGCAATGGGCACAAATTGAAGCATAAGAGGTTCCAGTTGAATATGCGGAAGAAATTCTTTACTTTGAGGGTGACAGAGCCCTGGAACAGGCTGCCCAGGGGGGTTGTGGAGTCTCCTTCTCTGGAGATATTCAAAGCCCGCCTGGATGATGTCCTGTGCAACCTGCTCTAGGTGACCCTGCTTTAGCAGCAGGGTTGGACTGGATGGTCTCATGAGGTCCCTTCCAACCCCTGCCATTCTGTGATTCTGTGATACAGGGGACAGGGGGTGGCAGGGAAGGTGTAGAGATGGACCCTTCCTGGCTGCATGCACAGCCCTGTCCCGCCACAGATCCCAGATCCGGCAGACAGTGCCCCTGGGGTCTCAGAGGATGCATGTTAGGAGGAAAAGGCCACATTATTCAGCTTTGCAAGCCAATGGAGATGTTGGGCACCAGATCCCTCTCCCATGCTGCAGATTTGTCCACCTTTATGCACCATACCCACAGCAGCACAAACTGTGTGCTTAGTTACAAAGCTGGTCTCTGAGTACCTTAGGAGCCCAAAAATCAACCTAAGTATGGTCTATCCAAGGCCATATGTGTCAAACACCAAATCCAGGCCTCTGAACTGAATGCCAGTGCCTGATCCCTACAGCTGGTAGCAGCCGATCGGGCAGAGGTGGCCAGGGTGAGTGGGGCCAGCACAACACATCCTTCGCCCTCCATGTCCAGCTTCCACAGCCTCTGACTTGGCAGGGCCTAGGACCTTACGTGGGCACACGGTCTCTTGCATTTGGTAGGCTTTCTGCCAGTTCTTTTAGCTTCTATTACAGCCTGACACCCCACCCTTGAAAAATTATTGACGTCAGTGCTAATGCTCACTGGAAATATGCTCATCTGCCCTACAGGAGACATCCTTAAAGTGGCTGCAAAGTCCAGACTCTGATGCTAACTTGATCCATGGCATTTACAGTGACTTCCAAGAAGTCAGGCCATGAGAACAGTGGTTTTAAATTGCTGTGACAGATGGTATGTGTTTTGCTCACAGCTGGTTGTATGTGAACACGTTACGTTCTTTTGAAAGGATTTGGCTGAGCAACAGAGAGAAATGCTACCAGTTTTCCTCGTCCTGGCCGCTGAGCTGTGGGGTCAGGCAGAGTTGTCCATGGGGAAGGGAGATGGCACCTTCCCTGAAAAATCCTGGGAAGGGGAGAGAACTGTCAGGCAGGAGGATGCTGTGAACGGAGGGAATGTCCCTCCTTTGGCAGGACGATGCTGTGAACAGAGGGAATGTCCCTCCTTTGACAAAGGGGGAGCCCTTTGAAGGAGCAGAAAGTTGGACGTGCAGTGAGGTGCTTCTCCCAGATGCCTGGAGGGGACCAGAAGGGCTGGATGCAATTGGAGAAGTTGGTACGAGGTGGCAAGACTAAGCCCAGGCTTGAGGGAAAGGACTTGTCTGTAAGGACACAATAAGCAGGAGCAAGATTTGTTTATAAGCATTCTTAATTTAATCCCAAGTTTCCTTGAAGCTTTCTTGCCATAATTTCTCTTCCAGTAAAGCCTGGCTATGGAGTTCACAAGCTCCTCCGGTGTCCGGACGTGCTCACTCTCAGGAAAAGGCACAGACCCTCCCGAGAGTGCTGGGTACCACCCGCTCTTCTCACAGCCAACATCACCTGGAGCCAAGGCTCAAACCCAGACACAACGCAGAGGGCTTTTAGCCCGTTGCCGCAATTCCACTCTCTCCAGACAAATTTTTTGTATTGAATATTACTCAAAAAAGAAAAAAAAAAGTATTGCCTAGTTCTATGAGAAGCCTTAAAATAATATTTTTGTGGCCTATCCTTCTCAGAAATAGAAAAAAAAAAAAAAGACATAAACAACCGAAGGAGTATTAAAATAATTACTGTCTAGAAAAGGAAGAAATGCAACTACAGACACGTTTCTGCAAAACAGGGTTTTGCTGCCTGTTTCTGCCACATTAGGGGACAGTCCAGAGAGGAAAGAGCTACTGGGAAATGACCAGTATGTTGTACTCTAGGATCTTAAAGGTCTCATCCAACCTAAATAATCCTGTGATTCTATGACCCTGTGATGCCAGGCTGCGGCTGAGGTTGCAGCTGGCTGAAGCCCCTGCCTGGTTCTCCACCATGGAAATGCCCTTGGGCAGTGCCAGCCAGGGACTGAGAATTTCTTACAGGTCAGGCGCAAGGTCCTTTTTTCCTTTTGCCTATGAGATGGGATTCCCAAACTGTGGTATAAGTGCCCATAGAAATAAGCTGTGGCTGCCACCTGAGTGAGCACTCTCAGAAGGCAGCGGGGCAAGCGACTCAGAGGGGCACATAAGACCTGGAAGCAAGGGGGGCTGGAAATATAACCCTATCTCTTTATATTTCTACACAGAAATAGAGACTGGGGCAAAAGCTCACTGAGTTTTTGTTTCCAACCAGTGTGTTGCTTCAAGGAGTGATGCTGCTGGTGGGGTCTGCTGCAGGGGCTTCCCTCACCTCGTGGGATTTTCTTCCCTTCCTAGATTATTTGATGACCTGTCTCTTCTGTGAGCTCTCTCATCTCCCCCTCTTACCTTGCCAAGACGGCTGCAACAGCATTTCCCAGAGAAAGACGACGAGATGGGGGAGCAAGGGAGCTGGGCACCTCTTCTGAAACTGTTCAGACATGTTCCCAGATTTAGGTCCAGTTTAGGCATACAATTATCTCTCACTCTAGCAGTTATTTCAAGGAATTTACTACCTTAAATTATGCCCTGCATTGCTTAAGAAAATTTTAGCTGGGAGACTTGCTTTACTAAAATGTTTAGAAAAACTAAGGATTTTTGTGTTCTGCATTAATCTTTTAACCTGGGGGGAAAAAAATGGACTTGGTTTGAGCCTCCCCGATAAGGAAAAAACCCCTATGAGCTGCTGCTTGATTTTTCATGTTCTGAGGTCATCTTGTTTTCTTAAGACATTAGCTTTACTGATATATTTGAACACATTTAACACAACAAGTCAAAAATAGACTGAGCTGCATATGTAAAACAGGTTAATTGGTATATGAATAGATGCTAGCTTGATATTTCTATCTTTGGCCTGGATGCTACTTAACATTTTGCAATTTTAATACCTGTTCAAAGGTATTTTATCTTTTACCTCATTGTAAACACAGAATTTAATTCAAAGTTTAAAGATTATTTAAGAACTCTTTTGAGTAAGTGCTTACAAATCTTCCATGATTCAACATTTAAAATTTCATCCATACTGAAAAGAAATAATTTGAGATGCATATACCTAAAATATACAGGGAAAAAACCAGATTTTAAAAGGCATTTGCAAGCTGAGTGTGTGTTTTTAGAGGAGTTAAAGAGATTCTTTATTAAGCTTTGAAACTTGTGCGCTAAACCAGCACCAGCACAAACACTGCAGGGCAGTCAACAGCCCATATCAAGACAGTATTCAAAATGCCAAAATCTATTTTGTTTTTCCCACCTTCCCCCAAACTTTGCAGAAAAATTTTTCTCAACTTCCTGGACATCCTCAGGTCAAGGCCAAAATAAACCTAACCAAAATAAAAGGCGATTTTTACATACATGCGTACACGTCCGACAATTTATAATACCATACATCTCATCGACAGACAAAGACTGCTGGCTTTGCTTGGTTTTACTGAAATCTCACTACCTGGGAGGCCATGAAATGCTAGGCTCACTGCACACTAATCAGCCTTTTAATCACTGCTGGTTTGTAGGCACTCTGAGAGAGACATAATTGTCTTCTCATTTCCTTTTATAAGCTGTTTTGCATAATTGATGAATATAAAAATTGACTGCAGTTCAGCATACTTAAAGAATAACAAAATAAACAAGAAGCCCTCCGAACCCATGCATTTTAGAATAAACTCAGGCTAATGGAGCAAACAATTACTGTTACGGCATACAGAAGTTATACAGAAATGCAATGGGCAAGTAAATTTATACATATAATTTGTAGATGACAGACATAATACTTACTTATAAAGATCAAGGTTGTTTTCAACCATACATTACCATTTCTGGAAAATCAATCTACATTATTTTTAGTGCAGGTTAGGAACTGGAGCAATGATTGAATGATTTGCCAAGGACATGGTTAGGCAGACTTGGAAAACTGGAAAGTGTGATTTCTTTCCAAAGGGAACATGCATCACAGTCACAGTTGGTATCGCTGTGTAGGAGAGTTCAGTCCTATAATTCATGGCGTAAGAGACCAAACATATTTTAATACAAAGCCTTCTATTACCATGGTAACAGGAATTACCCTTAGGCAGACTTCAGTTAAATCTGGGACCTGCACTGGGTCGGCAGGAGGACGTCACATTCTACGCTTAGGAAGTGCAGCATAGCACTGTCTAATCCTCACAAGGCTCTAGCAAATGTACATATGATTATTGCTCTGCTTTGCAGAGGGGAAGGCAGACACAGCAGGCAAGCCACAATTTATGAAAGGATTCACAGTTCATAAGTATTTTTTTCTGACACCCCGATGTACTTCTCCCCCGAAGTAAAATCCAGAGTAGAAAAACGCTCTGCTGCTTTAAACACATGCTCAAGTACCCTCAAAAATCAAGGGGATTTAAGTATACAGATGTGAGCTAAGCACACTTAAGTATCCTGCTGGATTACAGACTGGCACAGCTTCGCTATGGATCCACAGTCCCGTAACAGGCGTGTGTTTCAAGGCAAGGCAGTCGCATGGTACAAGACACCCGTTGTACAACACCCCAGTGTTTCACCCAGGAGTTGTTCTGTGCAGGGGCAGGTGTCTATATGAAAGAGTTAGGAAAGAGTAGAGGCACTGAGAAGAGTTCTCTCCTTTGCTAGCACCCTGATTTAACTAGAAAAATGCAACTTTTAAATTTCAGTTTAATCAGAGCTACCCTAAGGCCATGTTTCCTGCAGCGCTGCTTCTTTTTCCAGCTGGGACATTTGTCCAGGCAGCTTCCATATTGAAGATTTGGTGACTGCTGCCTCTCAGTCATGGCTTTCAGAATCTCTGGATGCAGCTCTGGTCCCAGCAGACGGTAGATGTGCCATGCTCATCCTGTGCGTCTGACCTGGGGCCGCGGGATGCACGGGGTGGGGGGCACTGCACTGATGGCTTTGGTGTGCCCAGAGCATCCAGGAGTCCCAGCAGGCTCTGGGTGAGCCATAGACGGTCTGTCCCTCACTGCACCCATCTCCTCCAATCTCAGGCTAAATTATAGGAGACTTCTCTGGAAATAAAAGTCTCAGAGGAATGACATTACTGGTTCTTCCTCTTAACCAGCCGTCGAGACTCTGGAGTTTTGAATAACTGGCCAGGCCAGAAAGAAGTAACTGTTCTTTAACATGATTTGATCTAATTTGCTGCAACAGTCAGTGTTCATCTATCCTCCCAAAAACTTATGTTGTGTGGGATGAAATATTCATGTTTCCTAGAAAGGTCTGGAGCACTGAAGTTGCTTTTGGTTGGAAAGGAACTTCTTGGAACTGTTTTACACTTACAAATTTACTAATTTGTACAGCTTGGATAACCAAGAAAATCCCAAGTTTTAACCACATGTAGGACCCAATGTAAAACTAATCTGCTGGTTCCCTCAATAAATGTGGTTAGTAAATGGCTTGGCAGTGCTCTACCTGGGCAGGGAGGACAAAACATAATTCACAGTGGGGCCTAGTGAGCTGAAGATAATTCAGCATGAGACCAGGATGAAAGACAGAAAGAGATCAAGCACCTTTCAGAGGGAAATACTCCTCTTTACATTGCAAATAGAGGGTATCAAAGAAAACACAGGTGAATCAGATAATAATAGGAGCTTTTTCATTCAAATGTTAAGCATATTTTGAAGAAGAGAGCCTGCATACACTGAGCCTTCCAGTGGTGCAAAAGTGGCTGTTTCTGTTCTTTCAGCCTTGCAAATACACCCATTGAAAAGGCAAAAAAGTGAACAGGAAAAACCAGCATTGCCTAAAAAAGGGGCTTGGGAGGGTTCGGTGACAGGATCTTCAGCTGGAAACAAGGTGTGAAACAGCAAAGAAAATGTTGGGTGAAGGAAAAAAGTCCCAACAAGGAGGCCTGTGGGGAAGGGGAACAGACTGCCAGTGAAGTGGTTAAACCCCAGCCCTTGGGTCATTTGAAGTCAACCGAGAACACACTGCAGAGAACATCTGCACAGGCAAGAATAAGATCATCTAGCAGGGATTTTCCAGGAATAGTGTCTGGTACCATGGAACAGGCTGAAATTGCACCCTATCAGACTCATCTCTCCTCACAGCTGGCTGTTTACTTTCAGAAAAACAGCATATACAGGACATACAAAAACATATGGATGCCAAAACATAGCCCCAGTGTTTGCATCTTCTGCT
The DNA here is from genome assembly GCF_000687185.1 of Egretta garzetta. Lineage (NCBI taxonomy): Eukaryota > Metazoa > Chordata > Aves > Pelecaniformes > Ardeidae > Egretta > Egretta garzetta. The sequence goes on along the minus strand of NW_009259239.1, from coordinate 1,984,471 downwards.
TCCTCCTGACTAGCAGGTCTGTGATCCACCAGTTCATGAATGTTAATTTGCAAAGGTCCTCTCCCAAGGAGAGCACTGGGTGGACCATCACCCGTATTTATGACACCTGTTGGACCCAGATCTTTCAGACCTTTACCCAATGGTTATATGGGTTGAAATAGGTCCATGGAAACCAAGACTGTTGAAGGGAGGAGATCACACAAATGGCATGATCACATTACCAGGCCAAAGAGGAGTATATTTTTCACACACAGAGCGTTCCCATCAGTTGCATCAAACACTGACACGTACCTGGATTTAGGCAGCTCCTGAAACACTTTGCTGAACAGAGGGCTCAGCAAATCTAGGGCCTTATTTTCAGGGCTTATGAGAAAGTAAAGAATCCTACTGGAGTCAACAGAAACCACCAGCACCATTAAAAATCCAGTCATGTGGCTAATTGAGCAAATAGGTAGTCAGGCAACTGTAAAATAATGACCTCAGCACATGCAAAGTCCTCATGCTTTGGACTGAAGGTCTCTTAAGCAAGAGATAATTGGAATCATAGAATGGTTTGGGTTGGAAGGGACCTTTAAAGGTCATCTCGTCCAACCCCCCTGTGACGAGCAGGGGCTTAGCTAGTTAGAAGAAAGCATAGCAAAAAAAGTTGCTTAACTCTGCCCCACTGCAGCTAAGGACATACTCTTTGGTACATGGGTGTACTCTACAGATATACCCATTTTTATTTTTCAAGAACAGCAGTAGAGGTTTTCTCTGACACCTGACAGCCCCTCAGCTGAGCCCCCCAGTTACTGCTTTTGAGAGCAGCCCCAGGATGAAGTGCCAGGAGATGGGCTGAGTTGAGAGAACGCAGAAGCTTAAGGTTAGTAAGGCCATACCTTTGGCTAGCAATGCGTGGTTTAACAGGGTCAGCTGCCTGGTAGCACCACAGGACAAGCCTGCACCAACGTGGGTAACTGGACTAGTTGGAACCATTAGTAAGGGTGATTTAATATAATCAAGCTGCTTTCTGTCTGAAGCAGACAAGGGCTGTGAAGCATCATCTCTCCTAATTCCAGCTGTCCCAGATGCATATATCTATAGTTCCCACTAGATCAACTCAGTCCCTCCATCACTAGTTACCACTCCTTTTGGTTTTCTAACTAGGCATGTCCTGTGTGGCTTCCCAACCCCTTTCCAAGTAAAATGAGTAGATCTTCAGCTTTTAAACTGTTCAGTGAAATAATCTGTTACTCCAACCAGAGTGGGTTAGTGGGGAGCAATTGTGCAGGCAATGAGGAAACAATAACCCTTGCAGGGAGAGGAGGCAATTGTTCCTTCAGCCAACTTAGTGCAGCTGAAAGCGTCCGTGTCCAAAGCCCAGGAACATCACACGATCTGCTTCTGCAACGCCAAGAAATTTAACCTTCTGCTGGAGGTGGTGACTTGTTAAAACATTCCAGAAAGTCCCACAAGAACATATCCTTAGGCAAAAACCAACACTAAATTATGTGGGGATGGACTAAGTGGCTGCTGAAGAATTATTATCTTTGTGCAAGCTTTATTTGCTGCTGTATATTTAATTATGAGAATGGAAAATACAATCCTTTCTATGACATTCATACTGTAAAACTAGAATTAAGCAAAGGTAGCCGGGGCATAAAATGTAGGCATGTGCTCCCATAAATCTAAATCCATAAAATAAATAGAAAAATTAAACAAGCTTCTCTTCCAGGAATCAGTTGCAACAGTTTCTTTTCTTATTCAGAAGCGATGTGCTTGCAGCTTAAAAAACCACAACAATAACAAAATTTTGGGAAGGAGTGGGTGGATTATTTAAATACCAGTAGAAAAGCGACCTTGTTAAGATAAGAGTGATGTTGACACAAAAGGGATAAGAAGATAAAATCTGACCATGAACACATTTAGGCTTGTCATTTTTTATCATTATAGTTCTTGATCTAGCTTCCAGCTACAGCAGTGAGGCCAACAGCTTAACTCCTCCAGAGCTACAGCTTGTTCCAGTTTTTACCAGTGGTTTCCTAGACCTCGGCCTTCAGTGTCAGGTTGGGCTGCAGTGATCTGAAAAAGTCTCACTGCTGAAAGTATCTGTGCACTCTTTTGGGTGAAATTCAGAAGTGCAGGCTCTAAGACTGTGGAGTTTTGGATATGTCTTTCTCCGGCAGGTAGTGCTTATAATACAAGCAAAGGGCCAAACTCTCCCCCATCCTCGGCTAGCCTTGTGAGACCTACTCAGTTCAATATTTGATGCTGAAATTTTGGGTGGGATTTTCCACGCTCCTCCATACAGGCTAGAAGCTTCAAACCTTTTTCAAGCCCCTGTGGTATGCGCTGTATTATGTTACAAATGACAAAGCCTTGAAGCGTTTACCCTCATGAATATCCATCTGCCTTTACATATTCCAGGGCGGAGAGGGTACTGGGAAGAGCTGAGGATCTCAGCCTTCCCCTGCCAGTCACTCTGTGTAGTGAACCCAACATCTCCAACGGACCATCCTGGGACCTGGGATGTAGACCACAAACAGCCATGATGTCACGGGTGTCAGACAGCACAACTGTGTGGCCGTTCCTCTCTTTAGTTACCTAACAGGGGAGAAATACACAGCATCAGCCCCATCAAAGGCAAAAGCAAAGGGGCTATTAACTCCTCTCGCCCTTCCCCATTTTCACCTCACCCTTTCCTACTCTCTCATAAACCTGCTCCAGATAACTATCAGTTTTGCTTCTCCTGCACAAAGAAACACTGTTAAAGAGCAAGCAACTGCCCATGTGGAAACAGAATTTTCCTGAGGGGCTGGAGAAGGACCACAAAATTAACTCCTTGAGGAATCATAAAACCCTTTCTCCAATTTCAGCGCAACGAATTAAGTACAACAAACCCCTCTGAATCATATACTTCTCCAACTTCGAAGACAATGAGACAATAACCATGGAATATACCTTAATTACATTATTCAGTGCACAACTGGAAGGTTCTTATACAGACTGGTGGAGAGAACCCGGTTAGATCAGAGCAGAACAGGAGAAGCCCATGCAGGACAGCGGATAGGGAGGAGGACGCAAGAAAGATGAAGTAAGAAGCAGCTTATCAGGCAGTCCCCCCAACCCTGAAAAAGAGATGTGGAGAGTATCAGATAAGGGCCAAGGGGAATGAGATGTAATAAGGTCATCCCCTAAAGACCCAGGAAACCATGTAAACTTTTTTTTTTTTTAATTCATTGAAGTTTTGCTCCGTGAATATTCCAAGGATAAAGTTTAAAACTGGATTAAGAACTACGCCAGATTTGGGGTAACAACCAGAAGAATAGCTCATGATTTTGACCACAGGAGGGCTCCCAGGTTTCATGAATGCATATGGAAACCTTTTGACAAAGGCTAGAACTTGAGCATGAGGCATGGAAAATGAAAGCCATGGAGCTGCACCCTTAGCTTAGACTGGATGCCTGCTAGGCCAGCTTTCTTCTTCAACAAACCAGAGAAACACAAGGAACTACTTTTCTGCAAACTTCTTTTTCTCTACTGCCATACAAGAATCATTATGAAAATGTCAGGTGTTAGATCCCTGAGGCAGCAGTGTTTCTTCTGGTGTTACCACTAAGGAGAGCTTTTTAATTTAAAGGGGTTTTTGCTTGTGAATAATGTCTGAGGATTCAATTTTTCTCACATGGGAAAAGACTATCAACATCTGACCAGCTTGCAGCCCACACAGATTAGATGCAGCCTGCCAGAAGATAACACATCAGCTGTGACCTGTTTCCTACTCTCTTTTTCTCTAGACTCTGCAGATGTGGCCCGTAAGCGGACTATGGACCGTAAGTTCAGCCTTTGCCTCTCCCTTGGGCATGGAGAGGCAATGGCGGTCAAGGCAGCTGAGCATCTGATTAAGTGAGGCGGGTGGGGACAGCTGTCATATGCTTGTACAATGGAGGAGGAGGATCGAGGTCTGGTGTTGACCCAGAACACCATGTCCATGCACCCCAAAACACACCCCAACAGCCAGGTAGAAACCTGGAAAAGACGAAAAGTAAAAATGACAATGTGCATCAGGAAGAGAGGAGGTGAAACTAAAGCCATCACCAATGTCCTAGGGACTTTGTTAGATGAAAAGGACAGATGAGCAGAGAAGATGGTCTGCCATAATTCCCACCGAAGTCAATGCCGAGACAGATCCTAACCTCTGGTGTGTCTGGATTGGGTCTGAACTTCCCAGTCCCAGGAAGGAAAATATTGACATTGTTAAGAGTTAATTTTCTCAGTTGTTAATAATGGGCTAGCCTGGGTGGAGAATTTCTGGTTGATACATGAGATCTTTGATGTCCTACCCTCAATGACATTAAATACCACCATACAAAGCCACACACATAGGTAAAGGTCACCATCTTAAATACTCTGAAGAGGGTTTTTATCTGCAAAGGCTGGCCCTGAGTTCTTAATTGTACTAGAGAAGGAGCTGGGAATACATCAGCATCTTCCGCATCCTCTGTTCTGCAGGAGGAGAGTGTAAGACCTGACAGCCAAGAGCTGGGAGGGCCAGTGGCAGTGCACGCTGAAGAGATATGCATGTGCACAGAAACTGCGCTGGCTTGGCTAACACTAGAGCTGTTTGGAGATGAGGAACAGATCAAAGCTGGAAGAAAACAGGGAGGCCAGCAAAAAAAAAAATGAGAGAGGAAGTTTCCCACTTCGGGAGGCAGAGGCGGCTGAACAGGTTGAAGGTCCAGGAGATGCTGCCAGAAGGGAATCGGGGCTAGAGAAGATTTATTTGGCAGGTTTATGAAATCCTTGTTTCCCCTGCATCCAGCCTTTCCCGATAGATCAGTCCCTCACGTACAACAGGTGAAATAGCTCTCTATTTTCTGCACACAGCCAGGAAACAGAAAACTTATCAGGAAAATATCCCCTGAGAAGGATTTCATCCTTTTCTGTTGAGGGCTTGTGATGACAAATAATCCCACCTCTTTTCTAGTAAATTCCAGTTTTAGGGTCAATCAGTTACGGCTGTGCTAATCCCGTTACCAACTTTGCCTGCTGATCTCTCCACGGTGAAACCTGCAGACGAATCCAGGGTGAGCTCCATCTGCCTTTCCGTACCGCATTTAGAAAACAGCAGGTAAGGCAAAAAGTTCCAGAACAACTGCGCACATACTGCGGACGCTGTAGCAGGGCAGGGATTTTTTAATTTGTGAGGGCAGGTCTGAGTATGTTACATCCCAAAGTTTTGACTTGTAGAGGCAAAGCAACCTGTGGTTTTGCTTACTGCGGTTGACTGCAGCAATGCTACTTTTTATGTCAACATACATTTTAGTAAATGTTAGTTTGTACTCTGTAGTGATGGGCTGTTTGCAGTAACCTTGGGAATGCTGCTCTTATCTCATATTTACACAACAAGTGCAAAGAAAGGAGATTAGGTATTTTTCCACAATGTTTAAAATGCCTTTTTTTTCTCCTGTCTTGAACAAGGGCTGAACTTTAAACATTTCAAACGCATACGGCCCCACTTGGAAGATGTACAGTTAACACGGTACTAATCATTTGCTGGCAGGTTTATCCTGGTCGGAGTATAGTTGTATTACCATGACTATACCACGTATCTCAGGTCAAGTGCAACGGGTGTCCGCAACTGCAGCGAGGGAAAAGGAAACCAGAGGCACAAAACTGAGCTGGACTAGGACTACAGACAGGATGGACAGACACACAGCGTGGCACCCCTCTGGAGTCAGGGGAGGGCTCTGGTCAGGAACCAGGCCTATCACAAGCATTTTGATAGATGGGATTGACAGAAAACTATTTCAGCATGATTTCTTGTCCCCACAGGAAGGGAGTTTTGCTTCTACAGCCCTCTATTGAAATTTTATTTCAGCCTCGGTGGTTCCGAGGCTTCTGCTTTACAAAACTTACCCTGTGTCCTCCCACCAGTGGTAGCACTACCAGAAGCATTTTAAAAATAAATATCAAGCCCCGTGCAGGAGTGCCATGACCAGCTTCACTGGGCTTACCGTACGCATGTCCTTAAACGTATTACTCAACCTCTCCATGCCACCGTTTCATCCATGCCTGTGATAACAGCCACTTCCCAGGAAGGCTGTGAAGTTTTGTTTGTTCTCTGTGCCAAAACAGCAGAATAAACCCCATTGCCATAAGTGCAAAATGTATTTGAAGAGCACCGGAGAGGAGCAGAGGGGAGGTGGCAGGTCTGCAGCACCCACGTGCTCCCCCGTCCCGGGAAAGCCTGGCTTTCTCCCATCTCTCTTGTAGGGCAGAACAAGTGCATTTGCCTTCCTGTGGCTAGGGGGCTTGCAGTTTAAAAAAAAAAAAAGAAAAAAGGAATTTTCTTGTGCTTGTGCCGTTTAGCACCACAAGCAATACCTCCTCTGCCACCTGCAGAGAGCAGCTGAGGTAAGCTGCACAGCTCTGTAATGCAAATTTAAAGTTAATTAAAGATGTTTGGGGTGGAGTGAGACTGAAGGGAAGGACTGCTGGGACATCAGATCCAGCTGCTATAAACTTGTTTCTTTTGGGTAAGATCCTGCGCTCGGTCCTCACTGTACAAGCCCTGACGCTTCCAGAGTTCCCATGCTGCTCCTGCAATCAGCAACACCTTCAGAGGCCAACTCCTCCAACTTTCCTGAGAGGTTTTCTGCTTCCTGGCTGTGTGCAGAAATTAAGGAGCTATTTCATCTGTTGTGCGTGAAGGACTGATCTATTGGAAGAAGCCGGATGCAGGGGGAACAGGGACTTCATAAACATGCCAAATAAATCTTCTCCAGCCCCAATTCCCTTCTGGCAGCATCTCCTGGACCTTCAACCTGTTCAGCCTCTCCTGAAATGGGAAACTTCCTCTCTTATCTCTTTATCACTGCTTTTGTTTCCTGGCCTCTCCTACAACAGAAGTTCGTGTTTTCATTTTGTTAAAGTCTTCCACACAGTTGACTGACTGTTTGCATATAAAGCACTGATTGATGGGGACTACGGCAGGATTGTTTTGGAGCAGCCTCCAGGGACAGAGCAAGATTGGCCTAATTAAACACAGGTATTTAAATTTACTCGCACAACACCCCTGTGAATACTGGAAAACCTTCACAAGATGGCACAGACCTGACAATTATATGTTTTATTTTTCCTGTTCATCTGGAGCTAAAAGCGCTTTATAACACAGTACAGACTGATCGGCTATCACCAAAACGGTGCCAGTATCCAAGCGAGTGCAGAAACTCTGGAATGCTGCACCTAACGGCATGAAGGGACTGAAGGCTGGAAAGGAAGAACAGGGAAGTAGCAGCAAGCAGAAAGTATCAATCTAATCAGGCTGCTGGCTGGCCGGGACAGACTATAATCCATGGTAATTAAGTCTGGCAGTACTGCCGGTGACTTTCGACGGTGGCTTTTGCTATAATTTTGCCATCGTAACCATGCTTTGGTCAGGTTACTTGCCCTGCTTTCAGTGCTTATCTGTAAGGATGTGTAACTGTGAAAAAGGGGTTAAAAAAGTAACAGTTTCCTGTAGCAGGGATATTCCAGTTGCATAACTACCTCTGGAGGATTTTTCCCAGAGCAAAAGGACTTTGTTAGGCATGGGACACCTAGGGCTTTTGTTGCCTTGACAGTTGCTCAACTGAACTGCCTCTAACTCATTAAACATGCCGCAAATTTACATCACCAATAGCAAACAGTAATTACCCCAAACCCTCAGAACTAGTGTTTGCTCGACAGAAAAATTCAGTGCTTGTTCTCCTCAATGGACCTCTTGCAGAAGCCAGAGGAACATCAAGAAAAGGAAACGTGTAACAGAAGAGAGTGGTATTTCATATTTTCAAAAAGGTCTAACAGGAATGGAAAGCAGAGGGGTTCCTTCCTACACACTGCCCTAAGCTAACACTCACCCTGGTGAATACCAAAGGGAAATTACAAATTTCCTTTAAAATGCCTGTTGTTCCTGCAGAGCTCCTGTTGCTTAGAGGGATTGACAAGGCTTCAGCTTTGCACTGGAGCTTTTGTGTTGATAAGGCATCTTTCAACAGGAAAAAAAAAACCCCATGCAATTCACAGAAGTCACCTCAAATGTTCCCCAGCACAGCTACTTCTGCCAGCATGGTAAAATAAAACAGCAATACCGTACAAGAGCAGGGGGCCGAGGGCTGAAGAGAAGGAAGTAGAGCAGAAGTAAATTACTAGTATTTATTCCCACAGCAAGCAACTGAGTAAATAAAATCACATTTCCCTAGATGCTAATCGTTACTCTTTAGTGAAACCAAGATAGAGTCAAACCCTGCCTCCCAACAATCATCACTTATGGTATTTCAAACCCCAAATTCTCTGAACACAAGAGGAGGAGTATTATTCAGAGCTTACATGTTCCTTTGGTATAAATGCCATCTTATTTTGGAAGAAAACGAGAGAATTATATCATTTATTAGACTGCATTAAAAAAGCAAACAAACCAACAGATGAATGTCAAAGCAACACAGTGGTGGTGGTCTTTGGTTTATGAACAACTGCATTGTATCACTGCTAAAGTCGGTGTTGGAGGAATTAGGCCTTAACTGAAAACTGTTTTAAATCCAGAGGAAATACCCTTTGTAGCACATGTAAGAACGTAAAGTTTATCACGGCAGGAAGCCCTGCCAAAAGCTTACAGAAAAATGTTTCTGTGCTACCAGACAACCACAAGAGACAATTTTTAAGTTGCAAGAATAGGATGTTTCCCAGAGCTTTGTGCAGTTATTAGAATTTCCATCCTAACATTTGGGGTGGATTTTAAAGCATTCAAGTTTTGTGCTCTTCTAATTTGAACAGAATTTGGCACCTAGAATAATAAAATTCTGTCTACTGGTCACAAGAACTTTATAATGAGTGTTAACATGATTAATTCCACTTTACTACTTCCTCTTAGATGGATGCTACAGGGATGTAAATTGCTAAAATTATGCCAGATTAATTTTACTTTGGACATCTGGCTATTTGTCTGTGTACATGGCTGAGATGCTTTCCAGCCCTTCCCGCTTCCCTCCAGCATTTGCAACCCTCGAAGAGAAAATAGACACAAACCACTTTGGTAGAGAGAGGGAAATCTGTAACCCCAAACAATGGCTTTGTAGGAGTGCCACTAGTGGGTTCAGCGTCAAGAGGCATTCTGTACAGTAACTTATCTTTTACATCATCTAACTACGCTAATGCTAATGCTCCAGACCATATGCTTTCTATAAAAGCTGTTCAAACCAAATCAGGACATTATCTAGATACCAGTAAACAACCGTGTCCCTTCCATTGGCTTAGGACAGTGCCATCAGTGTCACTCACAGAGGCTTGCCAGGATTTCGAGACTGTGACCGCACAGGCATAGCCAACAGAGACTTGACCCACTTGAGCAGGTGGGTGATGGTTGTAAATCACGTGCATTGTATGGGGTTTGCAGTGCCAGAAGTTACACAGTGCAATCAGGCCAAGGGGCTTCCTCTGAGAATGAGGGCTGGCATTAAGCCTCAGAGTAGGGCAAAACTCTGCAAATTCTGGCCATTAGAACAACATGACAAAAATCAGATTTCTTCCTCTCAGGCAAAAGCCCACTGCTGGGTGTTTAGCAAAGTCACCTCCATCAACATCTGCCTAATCTCAGCTTCCCTCAAAGTCAAAGCAAAAGAAAATGGAACAGATATTCCCAGGAACCAGCCCAGAGGAGCAGTGGTGAAGGGATGCGACACAGCCTGACTGGTGGCAGTGGATGTTGTCACCTCACACCCTCCCCATGGTTCCAGAGCAGGGCCAAGTGGCCTCAAGCATGGGGTACCCCTGGTAGCTTATGACACTAAGCAACCTCCTCTCCCAGCTTTGCCCCTATGGCAAAACCTAACCAGTAATGACTACTGTAGGTGTCTTTTATGGTCTCCCTACTGAGTACCAGGGCCGGGCTCATGGGCTCCTGGCAGCTCTCTTACCAGCAAGCCTTAGCTTAGCCTGAGAAGGGCTCTGCCTGGTGAGTAAGAGGGGTCTGGCAGCACTCAGCTGCCCGCAAGTCCCTCTGAATGCCCCTGTGAAAGGAAATCAAAACACATTAAAAAAACTGAATGTGTGGTTTATTATATTTAAGATGCTATTTGTCTATAGGGTTTAAATATGTCTGTCACATAGTTAACAGTAAATGAATGTAATTTTACATGTTCAGTATTTTGATACACAGTACAGGACTACAAGTGTGGTAAAGGAGCATGGGAAATTAATATTTCCTTGATGCACGTATCAAATCCTGCAGCACCACTTACAAGCTCAGAGTAAGGATTCAAGCTGCAGTATTACAAGCGCTACTAAATAAACCAAGAGACATACCTATATTAAACATTAGAGAAACAAAACAAATGACACAAGGGTTTAATATTTAAGATTTGATACAGGATTAAAATACTAATATTTTTAATGTCCTGGTTTCAAATTAATAAATATAAAAACAATATAAAAATATACACCAGTTGATAAAAGGATGCAGAGTAAGGTTAGACAGCTAAATTTCACTTTCAAACGTATGCAGGTATGTCTTTAGGGAGAGGATTTCTGTGTAGCTGCGACTGGTCTTTCGGAAGAAGTCCAAGCTTGTGAGCTGTTCGATGTCACGCACACGCGCAGTGTGCATCTTAAGAAGATCTTCAACCCACTTTGATTCATCCTCCAAGCTCTGAAATGTAAAAAAAAAAAAATAAAAAAATAAAAAATACCCAAAACCTCCAAAAGTTTCATAACATGCCATGTCAAAGATCCAAAAGCAAATGCAACTTTTCTGAAGACCAGGCCCATTTGAACAATCTCTGCGCCCCTATGCAGGAATGACTACGGTAAACCAGTTCCAAGAGAACAGGTTTGAAACTTCACTACATATTTTTTTATCTGACAGAAAGATCTCCATATTAACTAGTTGTGTATTACCAAAGTCCAGACTCTCTTTAACTTTGAAACCTACACATTATTCTCATCTGACCAGCACCTCATCTAACACAATATTAATTTAATCTTTCCACTTTACTGTTAGGAGACCATTATGATTCACTACTCAGCTGGGACTATAGTTTATGTTGGTTCCTGTAAAATCCAGTTATCAGAACATACATATTATTCATTGATAGAAAAAACCACATTCACAGAAAAAAACCCCACTCGCTAAGCATTTCCCAATTGAAAAAAAAAAAACCAAACAAAAACCACAAATCAGGAAGGTGATGTGATGCTGCCAGAGTGATCAGGGTAAGGCTGTGTGGGTTGATCTCTCTTAGGGCGCTGCTCCTGCTGCATGCCTTGTGCCAGCTCCGGCACTTGTTGGAACCATCCACCAACTAAGGTAACTCACTAGCACGTCAGAAAATCAGCCCTGCAAAACACCGCAGTTACTGGCTGTCTGAGTGCGTTAACCAGCCCAGTGACACGTCCCATGAGCACTGCAGCCAGCCCTGCATGACAGGGAGCAGACTTGGAAAAAGGACAGAGCAAACAGGACTTTTTCCCCTTTGGCCTCTCAGGCTGGTACGTCTACACTGCTGTCAGGGAAGCAAGTTTGGACATTTGGACCCCATCTGTCTTGGAAACCTTGCTGATAAAATTCTATTTCTGGGCTTACTCCTGAAAATGAGCCTCTTCCTGTCTGTCTCAGCCAGGTTCTTGTACAAAGTGATCCTCTCACCGTTCTTCAGCAATGCCAGAGCCTACCCAATGCAGCAGATGGGCCACAGACCAGGCTGTGGGCCACCTCGCAAAGGCCAGGAGGGTGAGCCTGATCGTTTGCACAGAGAGGACACGAAGTACCAGCTAGGTCACAGCCAGCTGCAATAAAGCAAACGTTCATGACCCAGTCAGCACTTGTCTGTTTTGAAGCTTTTCAGTTCCAAACTGACTTTCCTCTCCATGTGGCTTAGCAACTTGAGGCCCAAAACCAGGCCTGGAGCATGAAAAGAGAGATGCAGCTTAAGAGGGAAAAGAAGGGAGCGTGCCGTGCTTGCTCCCCTCCGCCTGTGGTGCCATGCTCCAGGAATGTTGCCAGCACAGGGCTGCAAGAAGCCCTCTGCTCAGCCTTCAGCCTGGCGATGGGCCTCAACAGGGTTGTTACTGCAAATGCAATCACTGTGACTTATTTTGTTGTCTTCCAGCCTTCCTTCTTAGCAGGAAATCTGTATTTTACAGAGCTCAAAGGGAAGTCCCACTACTACAAAGCTCACTTCTTCAAACGCAAGGAGAACTCCCAAGGGTTTGCAAAAGATCTGCAATATGAATAAATCACAGGACTGAGAGGTTGGTTTTAAACGAAGTCCAGCAAGACAGCACTTGCATGACCCCAGAAAAATCAATCAACTGATCTAGGTTTTAGTTTTTCCATTCCACAACTGGCCCATGAAACCTCAGGTCCAGCAGCAAGGATTTTAAACACAGTGATCAGCTAACATGGTATTGTATGACTGTGGAACAACGAATGAAGTGTACACATTTTAAATGATAGTTTTCTCCATCTGTGCTGCTTAGTCTCACCTGAGTAGTATCGCGAGTCTTAGAAGGAAAATGTAACAATTGAAAACATACAGCTAAATAGAAATAGGCAATCAATTAGGAGGCTAACCTAAAAATCCACTGGAAAAGATACCAGGTATTCTAGACAAAAGAATCTCTCTGGATATCAAATTATTAGCTGGAAAGCTCAACATGATCAGAGTGTAGACAGGTGGGTGAGGAACTTGGTTATTAAGAGAGAAATTTAAAGGTTTTGCTGAAAGGGAAAATAGTGGCCTGGAGGAAGTTTCTAGTAGGGTTCCTCCAGCTTTGGTCTTGAAAATGATTTTGTGCAACGTTTTCATACATGATTTTGTGCCAAGGTCATTAGTGTGGTAGTAAAAAAAAAAAAAGAACAAACCACCAACAAAAAACCCACCACACAATTGGGAGCTCCTGTCAATACAGAGGAAGACTGGAATAGAATGGAATAGTATACTGGCAGATGCAGATGAGGAAGTCCCCGTTATCATATGAAATGGGGTTATCCATATTGACAACAAAAATTTCTCTAAGCTGGGAGCTTCTCAGGTGAAACGGCAGATAGAAGAGAAGGACCTAGGTGTACTGGTTGTGCATGATGGTGAGCCACCATTATAGCACAGCTATGGAAAAAGCAAATCCTAGATAGTATCAGCAGGGTTGTGTCCAGTGGAAGGAAAACCATTTTCATTTTGAGATCTCATCTGGAGTACTTTATCTCATTCATGTTCCAGGGGGAAAAAAAAAAAAAAAAAAAAAAAAAAGAAAATCAGACTGGAACAGATGCATAGGAAGGCTACTAAAATGCTCATCCTCTCTTACAAGAAGAGCAAAAAAGATCCTGGTTATCCCATGAATAGAGAGAAGTATATGCCTTGAGAATCATCATAAATCATTGCTAGGGTAAATCCCAAAGAAGTCCAGTGAAGGGCTATTTAAGCCATAGAAAAATGTTGACACAAGAATAAATGGGCATAACCTCACCATGAATAAACACAGTTTGGAAATGGAACAAATTCAAATGAGAGGAGTAGTGGTGTTCTCCAACGGCTGTGTGAAGAGAGAGAAAGTGTGTGCAACAAGAGCAAAGCGGGGGGAAAGCTAATATTTCTTCAGATCTTAAAAGAAAGCTGTGGAGAGGTTAAGGAAAAATTCTTATATTATCCCATGTATTTCATCCATGAAGTATGTGAGGTTTTACACAATCACTTCATTGAACAAATCAGATGGAACACCGTGTGCAAAAGTAAGACTGATGCTGTATTTGAATGGCAAAATTTTGCCTAACTGTATTTTCGTTCACGAGCTACATCTAAATATTTTTGGAGTGGTTCTTTGCTACGTAAAAAGCATAGACCAATATCTGCTAATGACCTTGGAGTAGCACTGAAGTTCCTCCCAGAACTGTAAATACACACACAGTAAGTAGCATGACCTACAGAGAAAAGAAGCCTGGGTTGGAATATAAGAAAGCACAGAGTAAGAGAGGCCATTATTCTAAACAGCTCATAAAAAAGATTTTAGCGGTTCAAGAGGACCATGACACGCAATACGGGAAGGAAAAAGAGATTGACTTTGTCATAAAATTACATATGGGCAGAGATACAAGGACAGAGGCACTAATAACTGCCAGATTAGTAACTTCCAGATCACCAACTGGACCTTGATTCAGAGGAAAGCAGTCCAGAGAAAAACCACAATGAATACATGTAGGACTTTCCGAGACTTCTGGTGGAAGACATCTCTGTCCAAAGCAGTTAAGAGTCTAAACAGGGGGAAGCCAGACCTGCTCAAGAGAGGGATACTGCTCCAAAAGCGTGGTTTTAAAAGGAGGGACCTGAAAGCAGGCGATGTTTGATGAATGAGAAAGAGACAGTGTTCCAGGTGAATTGTGTACAGAGTTGGAATGACTATTTCTGCCTGTAGCTGGAATAGGAGTCTTAGCTTTTTGTGCCAATACAAAATTCATAACATTAATGCGTTCATTCAGGAAACGGTCTCCTGGCAGCCTATAGTGAAGCGTCTGTGTGCAGGAATCCACACAGCTGTGTAATGGGAGAACAAGTTCAGGCGGAAGGACAAGTCTAAATACAGCTGCCTGGGAGGACTGCTGTCCTTGCAGAGCGCCGGAGCCGGTGGGGACCCAGCCGCTCTCCTGCTGCACGATCAGCTGCCGAGCATGCGTGCTACTTTCTCAGTGCTGACCAGACCAAAGCCTTTGTACTTCACCAAGATTCTTACACCATAGGATCTTGCATCCTAAAGAAAGATATGAAAGGAACCAGGAGGGTGTCTGGTCACCTCTGGTAATGAGAATCTGAACTTTTCCCTTGAATCAAGACATGTTCTGGAAACCAAGAGCTGGCACTCTACCAGTTTTAGTATATAGTTTTAATGCTGTGTGGGTTGGATGTAATCATGGTGTCTGATGCACCCAGACTGCCATAGCAGACAGACTACATTGTACCTGCATATGGAAACAGACCTCAATAAAAACGTCAAGCTGGCTGCCAGCACAATACATCTACGCCCACAGCCTCCCCCCAATCTGCTCTGAGGTTACGCTGACAGTGTCTGCCAAAACATAGAAGCCCACAGGTTGTTTACTGCCAACCTACTCTATGTCAGCTCTTCCAAACAATGTCAGATGCAGTAATAGTTCCATATTTTCTCTGATATCATGGAAGAGTGCTTTTGCCTAATGAGTTGAATGTGACACTTTTAAATAGAGTCTTACCCTGTGCTTTCATTCAAGACATCAGTGAGCACTACTAATTGTAATGAGGTTTCACGTGTCCCAGCGACATATTTACCATGGGGCTACAGCAGTGGAGCAGAACTTACATTGCAGCTCTCGTCATTGTCAGGCCGGTGGGGAAGGATGTATGAGAGAACGGAGAGTGGTCCATCACACTTGTCGGCTGGCTGAGTGAAATCTAAGCAGCTGGTTATGATGGCATAGTAATGAGTAGGAACGGGGATGGCGCTGCCTTCCACAAACCTGGGGGAATAACGCAAACATTTATCCACAAAGGATAAATCTGTTTGGAAGAAGGTTATACAAACAGCATGAAGTTTCCTCCCCTACATGTGAGGGCACACGTACGTTGTTGAGATGTGTTTGATTCCCAGACACTGTCTGAAAATGAGCATTCAATTTGTTCATGTTTTGATACTGTGTTATAGAAATACCACACACCAGTGGTGAAAGGCTTCTTCAGTTCAGGGACACAGAGAGAAAGCATTACTGAATTAATGAAAGACTTGAGTATCTAACTCAATAGCACTGCTATGGTTTGCTCTGGTATCCAGCTGTCAACTCTTAAGTCCTGGAGAATTTTACAGAAAATAAGATTATCTGGAACATAATTCAGCTTTGTCTCAAGGGTGAATGAACAGTTCAAGGTGAACAGTTACGTGCTGAATTGCCATTTCCTTATTTTTACCACTGTCCTACCTACAGGGGCTTTCAATCCCAATGAACAGTAATTTTAGAAAAGAGCTAGAAAATTATATCTCCTCCCAAAAAACAAATAGCATGCAGCTAATGAATTGTTTAAGACAAAGCCACCGTTAAGAGAAGCAAGAGAAAACGAATTTAAAGACAAAGCCTTACTGTTTTATTTTGTCAGGTGTGTCATGTAAACCATCATAGTCATAGTCAAAGATTGGTCCACTTATAACATTGACGCCGTTTCGTTCAGTGGCATATCTCTTCACCAAAACCCTCTGGAAATAGTTCCATACCTCTGTGGGGAAAAAAAAAAAAA
>NW_009259239.1:1920538-1967995 GCF_000687185.1 Egretta garzetta | reverse complement strand
TCTGGAAATAGTCCAATACCCCGTGGGGAAAAAAAAAAAAATCAACAAAACAACAAAAAATAAAACACACCGAAATTTGGATGACCCAAAACATGTCAACATTATAAATTAATTTTTTTTCCCTGAAAATACAAATCCAGTGGACATCATTCACACAAGGGCAGAGGAAATCGAAGACTAAGCATTACAGATTTACTGCAGCTTCATTCAGTGTGGTCAATAAAGCCTATTCAGACTTCTTTGTTCTCTGTTGATTTTTGTCCCCAACCAGTGATAAAGGAAATGCACGGTACCGCTCCCAGGCTGGCATTGCCACAGAGACTGCACAGAGAGCTTACTGTTCCTTCACCAAGCACTAGAAACAGCTATTCACACGCTTTCCATGTCCCTGTAAACATTTCCTTTGTCTTTCTTATCTAGTTACAGGGAATGGTGCTGTGGGTTTTTTTTCATTTCTAGAAAGGAAACAGCACCATGATTAAAACCAAAACACAAACATTTAAAAGAAAGGGAAGTACAAAGGTCATATTCCTCCAGTTAAATTCTCCTTGGATACAAAATGCCTAACTTTTAAATTAGGTGCTGTCAAGGATGACCACATTACGGCATGGCATCTCATTACAGCAACTTTTGGGAGGAGTGTGATACCCTTTCTCCCACCACACCCTCCTCAAGGATAAGATGCTTGCAGAGATGGGAAACACTGGAATCTCCAGTTACATCATTCTTTTCCTTATTTTCTCCTTTTTAGTTTAACACTCACAGGAGCGTGTGTAAACAAAGCATCTCAAACTTGTAAAAGTTTAACTTCCATCTTGCCAGCTCAGACTGTTAAGTCTATGGTTCCCCTGGCAACGCCAGCCTCAGCAAGTTCCCCCATATGCCTCGTCCTCCAACTGCTTGGGACTGTGATTCTGGGGCCATGGGAGCTCCCTGCTGGGGCTGATGCAGAGGGCCCCACCACAGGGTTCGGTCTAACAAAGCGGAGAAGGAGGCCTCTGCAGCCAGCGCTGCCACCAAAGCCAGCACAGCGTAAAGCTGCCACCTCCTATTCGCCCTGTTGTGGAAAAAGCTCCATATAATGAGCTTATAACCAGCTCTCTGCACTGCAACCTGCACACATGTGGCGGTTCCGAACTCCCCAGGAATATTAGTTCCAGCATTTGTTCCCGGGGAATCCTTCACCCACTTGTGATGAAGAGGAAGGCGGCTAGACAAAATGAGCTGCTGGGGGTGGGTTGTTCTCCTGTGATTAGCATCTCAGCTACTTTGCTTAGACTAACATTAGCATAAAGAGCATTTTTATGAAGTGATTTGAGAGTGGGAAATCCCCAATAATTTTGCACTCTGTAATCAGTTAAGTGCCTTTGCTCAAATTTCCAGCAAACATCACCACTTGTTCCTACTCAGAGGTTTTTCAGTTAAAAACACTCTTTTCTGGTTAAAAAGAAAAAGCCTCCCATAGGCTTTGATGTTTATCCAAACCTCTCTGGCCTAAAATCCGAATTGGAAATCTCACAAGAACAGACTCTTGAGATTCCTCCAAGGCTTCTCAATTCCTGCCAAGCCAAAAATGCCACCAGAATAGTCTGACGGTTTTCCTACCTCTTGGCAAAACTAGAGAGAAAAGGGATGTGCAGACAAAAGAAACGTTAATATTATATCCCTGGAGTGCTGAAAGTTTCAGCCAGGGTTAAGTCATTCCTCATTTTCCATAAATTGGTTTCCTCTTCCTTGTTCTTTACAGGTAATAAATATGTTTGGTCTCCCTCTTAGGGTATGAATAGAAAATAAAAAATAATCACTTGTCCCTGAACTACAACAACGTGCAAAGTACACACTTCCAGGCAGGAGTATAAAATAAAAAGAAGTAAAACCATGTTGCCTAAGTACATTCTGCACTAGCCTGGGCTAGAGACAAGAAAATCTGAATGGTCTGGCACAAATTTAATTATTGTGGCATGAAGAAAAACTGCTGAACTACAGCATGTCTGTGCTCTTATCTTAGCCCAGCACCAAAGGAAATAAACCTTTCTGAAAGCTTAAACTTTTCTTGTGGTATTTTGCCTGCCCATACCTAGAACTATGCAGGTGCCCATGTGTATTTGCTGGCTGCAGGTAACTGAACTTTACGTTCTAAACTTCTCCTGTCAATTCATTCCATAGTTCAACACACATATCATTAAAAAAATAAAATGTTGGGAAAGAGAAGTAAAGCCATAGAAAGGGCACTTACTTTTGAAGGCAGGATACATTGGAATGATATTTGTTATTAGAAAAGCATCATATTTTGCTTCTGCAGAGGAACTTAATTCTGAAAACAATAAAACAGAAAAATATTAATAAGATGAAATATCAGAAATTCAAGGAACATAAAAATATTTTGAAAAATGGCTTCAGAGATCAACAAAAGGGAATACTGTTATCTAAACAGCTTTTACAGTATGCAAGAGTCTGATACAGGTTTATAAGTTAAATATATGTTTATCTTTCTGCTGTTTGAATCCGAAATTAAAAACCCTGACTAGATTCCCAGTTCATATAAGCTGGTATCTATCCACTGACTTTAAAGGACCAGCTTTTGAAGATTGTCTTCCAGCTTGTACTCCTACTCTGTGCAACCCTTTGTTCATCTTTATTTTTATTAACTCAACTGGGGAAGTTCATTTTTGGTGTGTAAAGCTGAGCACCAGTTTGGAGCATCTCTTGCAGAGTCAAGGGAACGCAGTTGTAATGGCAACTTGTGGCTTTGGGCCCTTGGTCTTCAGCAAGTGCAGCAAAAATCATGTATCAATCCCATTTAGCCCCATATGGGACACCACTGCAGAAGCAGCTCCTCTGAGGAGAAGACGTGGAGGAAGAAACCACCCCGGAGCAGGGGAAATTAAACCATTCCTACCAATATTCTTTCCTGACAATCTGAAAATACTCTTGGTCTGTTTATATTGGAATGGAGTTTTTTTTCATACCTAAGGTTTTCCCTAACAAAAAATAAAATCACAAAAGCTCTAGGTATTAAAAGCTGTCTGAACTCACGGGGAGGGAAAAGGAAGCCGTAGGAGAGCTGTTTGTCGCCTCTGTAGGCTGCGCAGCTCTGGCTGTTTCCTGGAGAAATGCGGAGGTCGGGCCTCACACAGCTGGCCAGGTGCTCTGGGACACCGGATACCTCTGCCTGCTTGGAGGAACATACACAGAAATGACAAGAAAGGTAATTCCAGCATTTATAGCCAAAAGACAATTTCATATGGTCAACAGATTAGATGGAAGGCCTCGTGGGGAGTAGAATAAACCACCCAGCTGTAGAACCAAGTCCTGCTCCTGTACCTGCCGCAGAGCCCGTCCTTCAGGTAGCAGAAATCATGATGGGAAATAGTTCAAATGAAGTTGCTGCTTATGCTATGGTAATAAAACAAATCCCCATCGAGCAAAACTTAGAAAGAAAATGAGAACAGAAAGACAAACATAGAGCCCTTCTGCCTTAAAACTCTTTTCTCCTGAAAGAAAAAATGGGTTATGGCATTGTTTTCAATGGTATTTGACACAATTTTTGGTGCAAAAGTCTACTTGGGAAAAGAGGAATTTTAGCACTTCAAGAATAAAGGTACTGAGCAGATTTCCCCAGGATTTTTTAAGCACTTTCCAAGAGCAAAGACAGCACTGACCTGTTTGGAAATAGTGTAGGATGTCCAGAGAGGCATCAGGAATGTTTCGCTGTAGCCACTTTCAAAGTCATGGTGATGCAAGATATTGTATTTTGTGCGGTACAGTACTGCCGGGCGCCCATATAGGAGATGCTTATCTACAGATCAGAAGGAATTACATTTATATTTATTACTGAAAGCCTTAAGGATGAAAAAAAAGGGCTTGGGTTTCCAACACATGCTGATTTTACAGTGACCCTTAATGGGATACCAACACTGAATAACTGCTAAGGAAATCTTGTAACAGAGAGAGCAGCAGTTCTTCCGTATTTCTGAAGAGACTCCAGAAGGATCTTTGTGTCCACTTTTCAGTCACACATGAGGTGAAAAGCACTTTTTTGTACTTTAAATCTACCCCTATCCTATCACTCCTGACAGTCGTCTTCAGCCTTTCTCTCCTTCCTATGTTTTTTGTAGAGTCCCTTGCAAAAGGGAGGCAAAGGTGCTCACTCACTCAGAGTATTTTTTTCCGCTTGGCTGATACAGATGATGTTCTGAAGACCGATGTGCTATTATTTGCTGGCAGTAATATCAAAGAAAACAAACAAACAAACATCAAACCCTTTTTCCTAAATTTGGCTACAAAAAACCACCTCCAACTCTGCAAAACTTGGTTTTTTTCAGTCCTGGTGGTGTTATGGTTAAACATCACTAGGTACCTCCGATAAGCTTGCTTATAAAAAGACAAACACATCACTGAAAGACATAGATGAAAAATACATTTCCTGTCTAATCTTGCGTTGTGCTGCACAGTTCATTGATTTTGATAATCATTTGGCAAACAGGCTTAGCTTACTTTTGGAAATCGAAACACAGAAACAAGGAAAGTGGCCCAACACTGTTCACAGATAAGCATTTAACCTGATAGAAAAGGGCATGCTTTATTAGTGTTTATGTCCAAATAGAGCACATTTTTATAGGGCACGAGAGAGAAAAGTAGGAAAAACCTTCCCTAAGGACAAAGATTATAAACTTGCTTTATTCAAGAGAAGCTGAAGGAATCGTTTTCTTCTGCATTTGAATAACATGAGCTAAATACGCATGGTGCCCCATGAAAGAGGAGGGAATTACCAACGAAATGCAGGAAGGTCCCTGAACAGGTGCTACAGCCTGTCATAAAATACAACAAAATAACTTGCATGTAGCAGAACTTCTTGTTGTTTAAATAAGGGGTGCTTCATTCCACTTAACAGACAACTTACAAACCAGCAAGTGAAATTGGTTTAAGTGCTTATGTCTTAAGATACATCAAAAATGCTATTTTTATATTACTGAAGTGAAGAAGTGAAGATGCATCAAGCCTTAGACCAAAATAAATACACTGAGATATATAGAGTACAATTGTGAGGGTGTGTTTTCCTGATGCCAGAAATCGTCACAGCAGGTAGTAGCTCTTCACTAATTGGAAAAATCAGTTTAAGAAGATGGAAGCTACAGAAAGGCAACTTAACTCACAAAGAAAAGCAACGATTTCACCTCCAGAAACTAAAGGATAGGCCGCATTGCCTGTTCACAACAGAAAAATTGAAGAAGCCTTTCTAACACTGACCCGGTGAAACCTAACCCCGAACAATACTGGTAAAACACAGCGTGCAGACGCGGTCTACATTTTTTACCTCATTTATTGCTTGTGATTGAGAGGAGCACTGCTCCTTCTCCTTTCCTTATCTCTCTGCTTCCACAGCAGAGATTAAACCTCCTAACAGCGATGGAAAGGAAGAGCTAAAACTCCTATCACTCTGAGTGCTACTTTAGTCCTGGTTACAGCAAAAGCTAGTGTGCCCTTCCTCACATGAGCAACACTTGCCCACGTATTTCATGTATGCCTATGTGCTATTTTGGCAGTTACTTGAAAAGATGGCTTATTACACATTAACTAAACCCAAGCAGGAGTCTGTCTAGTATCAATGATGCAAACTAACTTGCAAAAAACCCCCCAAAATAGCTTTTGTTAACAGACATCAGGTCTTACCTTCTGTTCCCTTGACATGAAAGCGCTTGTTGAGTTCATCCAACTTGTTCTTCTCAAGAATAGAAAAAAGGAACAAGGTTAGGATCACTGGAGCATTCTGACATCTCATTTTGCTAGGCATCTAGCAAAACAAAACTAGTGTTATAAAACACTAAAACATTATTTTGTTTCCCATTTTACAAAAAGCCATAATTGTTCTAAACCGGCACAAACACTTCAGAGGAGTATCTGGGAAATTCTTACGGATCAAACCCTCTCAAAATAGATAAAATGGCTACAACTTTACTAGGCAACTACCACTTCTAGGGGAAGCATCAGCAGCTCCTAAACATAACATGAACACCTACCTTATCATCACATGTACATCCTATATCAAAGTCTGGTGCAGAAGGTAGAGCGACAGGGTAGAGTGGTTTAGCAACTTCATCTGGCACAGTTGGTTTATAAACATTGGCTCTCAGCAAGTGATTTAAACTTCCATGGGTGCCATTATTGGGAGCAGGCTTTAATCCAAGCAGATCTATGAAAACATCAAAGATAAATGAATGATGGTTAGATTGCAAATGTGTATGCAGCAGCATCTCTACTGAGCTAAGACGTTTATTTGCAATCCTGTTTACACCCATGACATGTTAATGAATGCTTTTAATATAATAAAAATACTAACCTTTTGTCCAAATCATAGAATTGCAAATGCTGCCTGAATAGCATGGTGGCCTTTATGACAAGAAAGTTAATTTTCATCAAGACACTGGAAAACAGTTTTATTATAACTACTCCTGCAGCTTCCAGCGCAAATTTACAGTCAATATGTTGACCTTACACCAACCACCTGGAACACAGCGTTATTAGTCGCCTGATTTAGAGATAAGGGATAATTACCTTTTTGGTATTTCATGTTTGAAAAAAGAAATTAAATAAGTGAATTACAACTTCAGCTAGAAAGTTTTTTACCCTGGAAAATCAGCATTAAAGAGAAGCTCATAATGAATATGATTTGTATGTTTTGTCAGACTCTGCTTCATGGCTACAATAGGAGCGTAGGAAACATAGTCATACCAGGAGATGCCATAGAAAACTAAGTGATGCCCCTGATCTTCTCCATGAGACATGGAGGTGCAGAAGCAGTCTCTGAACAGAAACACCCTTCCTAGACTCCTGAGGTGTGGACACCACACACTGTAGTGGTATGTATTCAATCTCTGCCAAGCTGCATGCAGCAAAACTATGGTAACCCCCCTTATTGGCCAGTTGCTAGAGTAGAGCAAACTGAAGTCCCTGAGAAGTGCCTTGAGCCCTCCTGGCCAACAGGCAAGTGCTTGGGAAGGGAGGACTGGGGAGGGGGCCCTGGGAGGGAGTCAGGGCATGAGCTCACAGGAGCCTAAGCAAAGCCCTGTTAACTAAACCAGCATATTTCTCTTGCAATTTCTCAAGCAGGTAGCTTACCACACATGACGTTGTAAAGTTCAATATTTTCAAAAGGAGGCACTTTGGTCTTGTATTTGAATGTAGGGCCATAACCTATAAAGACAGTCTGGTGGGGGGGGGGGGGGGGGGGGGGAGGGGAGGAAAGAGAAGCATACAAAAGAAGAGCATTAAAAGGTGGGGGGTTTTTGCAGTGCATATTTACATTTTAGAGACCTCCAATTTCTTCTGCCTTCAATGACCCTCCCGCAAAGGTTACTGCATTGCTCATACCTGCATGCTGTTTATCTTGTTGTCATAGCCATGGTCTCCATGGAAGAAACATTTTCCTGTTGGTTTCTTGTAAACGTCCACAGCTTTCCTAAATTGAAAAATTATTAGAAAATTTCCTCAAAGGTGTAGGTATGGTGGCTGACCTGACACCATACTTGGTGGGTAGTAGGGATAAAGTGACAAGGCAGAACATTGCTCATCTTTCTTGAGTAGCAGCAGTGGGGGCTGCAGGCTCATCAACAACCCCCTGGTTTCTCCCTTTCCTCCCACTACAAATGGGTGCAATCCTAAGAGCTAACTCTTACTCACTGACAACAAACTTGTCAACTATTTACTTATTTTCTCAGACTTTCTCATATCACATCATCTCCTATGGAGCGGAGGTATTTTGTACCATACTCTTCCAATCCTCAAAAGGCCAATAGAGACTTCTAAGAAAGCACTTTTGTGATGTTACAATGCTGCAAATGTCATATAATGCTGTAAAGTGCTTTCACCTATTTGCCTCCCATCCAATAAACAAAAATGGGGAGCAGAAACAAAGCTGGAGGGAAAAGAGAAAGATTGTCATGAAGATAAATAGCTGAGAAAATAATTGCTGTATCATAGGAACCCTACTTATCAGCTTACTACCAAGTATTTTTCTACAAAATACGTGGGAAAATAAGTATTGTGTCATAGGAATTACAATTAGCAGCTTGTTTCCAAGTACTTTTTTTACAGTTTTATGAGGGCCATGTGCAGGCAATACATGCAGTGGACCAGATTATCCTACAAGTTGATTTCTCCATCTGCAATAAAATGATGCTCAGCCAAAGTTTGATGTGGCCTGGTAGATTACTACAGTTACCGCAATCAGGTCTGTAACTACAATTTTCCTGTGAATATACAATGAATTACAGTTACACTAACAAATGAATTATTGGTAAATGGGATTTCAGAAAATCTAGTGAATAAATAAGCCAGTTTGATGTAATTAATAAGAAATTTCTAAATGTAAATCCACTTGGTCATCCCATCAGTTCCAGTAAAATTCTTAAAACTAAAACTTTTATGGGCCTAAAACTCAGAGTGTGATTCTTTGAAACGTACATGAACTCTAGCCACAAAACTGAACAGGGCAACCAGCCAGCCAGCTAGTGGAGTTATGCAAGAAAGCAATAGGGGTTTCTCATTCACTGTTTCAGCAGAGTGATCCTTGCATAATTCACAGAAAGATAAGCACAGATGTCAAAAGGCGCTTACAACACACCCTGTGTTTGCCTGGCAGCTAAACGGGCAAAAAACCCTACCGTAATTTAAAGCTCGTAAGAGACTACCATGGGCCAAAAGCTGTGTCATCTTCCAAGAACCACTGAGTCAGCTTTATGCATAAAGACCCAGCCATTCTCATACTGTAATACACAACATGTGTCAAAAGATCAAAGCAAGAAAAAGAATATGTATTAAACCAGAAAGGGGTGCACAATTCATAAACAAAGGCTACTCCTCTCCTGTTCACTCTGTACATACATGTGCCAATTTGTTTTTCCTCATGCAATTTTTAGGTAAGAATATTAAAAATTGTCATTCAGAGGCATATGGGGAAGAACAACCCAAACCAGGGTTTTGTGTGAGCTAAAGCATCCTGGGTTTCTGTGGATTTGTTTTGCAACAAAATTTGTTTTGCTGCTGGTACTTTGATGGCCACCCTCTCATACCCTTCCCCACATTCTCAGGCGTTCACCCACTCTGCCAATATCTCCATTTTCTTTCCATTCACCCATTGCATCCACTCAGCCTCTTGTTCCCTAACATCCCGTGGTCACGTACGCCTTCCCCTTCCTCCCATATTCCCAGCTTCCTGGTTGAAATAAGCTCTCACCTCATCAAAAAAGCTTATCAGCTCCTATACTTAAGCTAATCAGTCAAACCCCACACAGCTGCTTAAGAAAACCAATGTGGATTTCTACCCTCTATCCACCTACTGTTTTTTCCCAAATTTTAAACCAATTTTATGTTGTGAGCCATATCTCCCTGCACCAAATGTGATTGAACCTCACCAGGAGTTCAAAACTCCTCTTGCTCATGGGGTACAGGAGCGGGATGCTGACAGGCAGGGCAATCCCAGGAGTCTCGTTTCCTCAGAAAAAAAGACTGAAAGTCAGGATGGAAGCCATAGCAAGAGTTTACCTTGCCACGTGCCATTTGCGATCCACCAGTAAATGGACATCCTCAATTCTTCGGTTGTTAGCGTAGTGCAAGCGTTTAGGCAGGTGCTGTTTCAAGTAAGGCTTGAAGTGCTGGTCTGGCTTTCTACACTGAAAAATAAATGGTTACAAACGACACTGCTGTCAGTTAGCTTAGACGCGCATAAAATCTTGAACTACAGAAATCAAGCTGTTAAGGTCATTATTGATGATGTCTTTAAAACAAAGTGTACATCTAGAGTACGTGGTCCAGCCCTTTCTGTGCAGTATTTACGTAAGACCGGAGCCCAGGGAGTCATTCAAAGATGTATTTGGAAAGCTTCATTCTCATGACAGTCTTTTTGAAAGCAACATGCAAAACATCATGCTTACTTAGCTCACAGATGAAGAATTTCATTCTAAATGGACCAAAGCTTAAGTTTCAGAGGAAAGCTGAATGCTTAAAATACATCTTGTCTGCAGATATATTTAAAGCCATCTGGTTACAGAATTTGATTTTTTTTTTTAATCAGCTTTTATTTTAAACACTTTTTTTCCATTAAAAACAAGGTGAGAGTTGAAGGCTATCAAATGAACTTTTTCAGCGTCTTCAAGGTGCTAGTACAATATTTACCCTAAAAGATTACTTTCCATTTCTGAAGGAATGAATAAATAGACTCAATTCAGGGACTCAAGATGGTCAGAGAGATTCTGGCTCTGCACTGCCCAAAAAGGTTATAAAAGCCACTACAGCAGCAAATGGTGGACTTTATGACAAACACTAATCTGTCCTCATGAAGGGCACCTTTTAACACTCTTTATTCATGTTAATGGTAGGTTTTCCTGCCTAAACCAGGAGACAATGCTGAATAATACCCCAAATTAAGATGTGAAGTGAGCAGTGCAGTATAGACAGAGATACCTCCCAGTCCTAAATACTTACTGTAAGGTTGGCAACAATCACTTTTGGGTCATCTGTTAAGCAAAGGGGAAAAAAAAAAAAAGACAAAAATATAAAATATTAACAATTTGCAGAAGAAAACACAAGGTAACAAAGTAGTTTTACAGAAACGTTCTTCCTAAAAGTTGGCTCATCTTTACTAAATTGACTGTATATGTATCAGATAAGATATCCTGAATATGAACTAAAGTTTAACTGTACACCCTTTACTTAGTGATATTTTAGTTGCTTAGGTAATGTTCACTGGTTTACAATTTGGGTCTTAGCTTAATATTGATTCTATTTTCTGAAAGCATATAATTGCAAATCTTTTGACTGCTTTCCTTTAAAATGAAAAGCATCCCCAAACACAAAGACTTTCCTTGAAAATTTTTGAAAGCACATTTGAATGTAACAATGAACTTCCTTAGAAGCAGTAAGATAAATATGTAGCATTTTTTGTCTCTTTTAACATTTTGCATATTTCATAGGCTACTAGAATAAGTGAATAGCCACAGTAAAATATTCTAGATTTGTCTTTGGACTATTAAAGGGACATGCAAGATGTAAAAAGCCCAAAACGAGCAACAGTCCACACTAACTGTCTTCTTCCAGAGTGGGTGGTGGGAGGGAAAGCATTTTCAGCCCTGAGAGAAAAAAACAGGCTAAGAGAAAATCTTAGGAAGTTAAAATCTCTTGCTTAGCTATTATTGTTCTGGTAGCTTAAGGCACGATCTTGCTGAGCTTGAAATGAGCTCTACTGAATCTCAAAACACAAGCTACAGGCTTACCCATGGCAAAGGTGTGTCTGCAGGCCTTAAGGCAGTGTTATCAATAGGAAAATGGAGGAAGAATAAAAAAGCTGGTAATTTGCCATTTAAGGGGGCAAGCCCCAGTTCTAAAACTAAGGAATACGCTGCTTTGTTCTGTGTTCAAACTGCTGATTTACAAGCAATCGCAAACGAGGAAGCTGGGGACAGAGGCCAAAAGAGGAAAATAGTATTGCAGGAACACCAGTAGTATGACTCAGAGGTCAGTCAGAGTAGCTGATCTTTTTGGAAGATACTGCCATTCATCCTCCAAAGAAAACTGATTTTTTCTCAGCAATTTGGGAATTGAAAGATTGAAAGATGTTTAAAAGAAATCGTCTCAGAACTGAGACATAAGTTTTCAGTAGAGTGTGAAGTGCAGGAGTTCAGTCTTTATGCTAGTTGAGTAAGTTGTATCAAAATATACATTATTTTTCAACAGATCTTTACACATTCATCCCATACTCCTAGAGCATAAATACCCAGATAAATTAGTATATAGTAAAATAAATACATACATAAATCAGTAAGAAAATTTTACCACATTCTTATGATTTCTGCTACTAGTCTGGAAATCTTTAGTCTTCAAAGATCAATTTTTTGTGAAATCTGTCCTCAACCAAATATATCTGAAGTGTTATGAGGGCTGTCCCAGCTATGCGATCTTCCCCTCTACCAGAAGTTATCACCCTCGTAGCATACATTGCAAAAACATAGGTACTTGTGGTTAGTTTATGAGTTTCACAGTTTGCACAGTAGCTTAAACTGCTGGCAAAGCCAGGTTTTCCCTGGTACGCTGAACCAGAGCAGCAACGGTGCTGGCCCAAGCCCTGTCCTGGCACTGCTGCCCTGGAGGTGGAAGTCCTCAGCGGAAGAGTGGGGGCACCTGGGTCTGTAACACTTTAAATTATAGAGTGAGCTTCACCGGAGGACTCCTGCCTGAGCCCCAAGTGCTGTCGTCGAAGATCAGCTGATCTCAAACACCAAGTCAGGGTGAGTTTCTAACAGCATGGTACAAAAATAGCAAGTTTTACTGTCACCATTGGCCCTGAATCCATGCTCTACAGCTCCCTTATATCCTAGAGTATCTCCAGTGTGCTGCTATTTAGCAACCCATGCTGCTTCTCATCTGTGCCAAAAGTATGAAGCAGCTACTGAATTAAAAATTAACAATTCACTATTTTTTTCCCATTGGGTCAGCAGAGGTACCAGACACTTTTTTTTTTTACATCCATGCAGTGCCAAGCTCCCTCAAGTCTCATTTTTATTGGCAGAAGGGAGAAGTGTGTGAATAAGTTCATGACATGTATGCGGCCATGCGAAACTCGCTTCAAGAGTTCTCACTTCTCCTTGCCATGAAAAGGTGGCTTTCAACCCAGAACATTTCAGCCATCCACTTGACACAGCTCTGCCACTGTGGGATCTGTGAGATACAGACTGGGAAGGGGGAAAGCAGCTGGTCTTTACTGGGCTTCCCTTTGAATGTCCTGCTGACACCCTGCAAACTTACATCCTTCGTACAATGTCAGCCCAAGGAAGGGATGGAGTCTAGTTCGCAGGACATAAGGGGTACAATTAAATTAACTTACATTTTAGGTTATTGCTAGACCTAGGGCGAATTCGCCCTAAAGATCCAGGCAGCAAAATTATATCTTCTACATTAGTCAGATAGTTGCTTAAAAATTCAGTTCTTTCACAAGTTGTGTCTTCCATCCCTGCAGAAAGAAAACACAAAATTAATACAGCTTGAAAATAAACATGTTTTCCAAAACAGCACAGAAAGAGACCCCAAACAGCTTATATATTCTTTTATTTTGGATGACTAATCTTATTCTTGTTCTTTCTGGTCCTCTAATGCCAACATAAGACACTGGTAGGAGCCAAACTAGGGGTGATTTTAGCACTTGCCTACAAGAGAAATGCCAGTCTCAACGTCATAGAAAAAGTCACCACATATACCATGTGTGCACTGACACATCTCCAAACTAAGCTCATGGAAAAATCAAAGTCTGTTTCTAGTTTAGTGTACTACTTTGGGATTTTATTATTTTTTTTTTAAACAAAGGATTTTAAGAGAAGTTGCACACAAAAGGTATTGTCTGTTGGTGGTCTGTTCTAAGGCAGCTGCAGATAAACAATTCTCTCCTACAGCCATTTGTGGCGGGGAGGAATGTATTGCCAGTCACAGGCGGTTCTCAGCACAAAACTGCCTCCCCTGGAAATCCTTCCTGCCCCTTACCCTCTCTGCCCACAGCCAGAAAGAAGGCATATTCCATTTTGTTGCTCATGTAGCAGTTCTTGTGAGACTTTCATAAACAAAGATGTAAACAGAACAGGACCTTTAGTAGCATCACAAAAAAGTTATGCAAAATCAGGTTTCTCTCAAACATGGTCACATTTTTCTTTAGTAAAACTTCCTTTCTCTTTTTGTCTTTGCTAGTAATTACTATTTCTTCTATTGTAAAGTTTCTTCTGATGTCTGAAAGAATGAGACCCACCAAATGGTATATCTGCTTTTGGGTGACTCTCCATCTGACCCTGAAATATCTTTTCACCATTTGCCTCCTTCCTCCATTATTTTGATGACATTTTCCATCCAAGCTGGATACAGTCCCTTACAGATACCCCACTCTGTCTCCTAGCAGGATAACTTGACCCACTAATTGCCATGGAAATGTCTCGCTCTCAAGTTGTACACCGCTCCTCATGAGAAGCAGAACAGTGCTTCTAAATTGTTTCCTTCCATAAAAACTGCCCAAAAGATTACTCTAGGTACATTATGGCCTTCCCATACATGCAAGGGGAGATGCACTTGGATGTGATATCAAAAATGCCAAGCTTTGAAAAACTTTAAGTGGAGATCATTGTTGTGAAAGAGAAATGTCCTTCAATGAAAATTAACAGTTGAACTTGATGTTCTCAAACGTCTTTTCCAACCTACACAATTCTAATTAACAGACAAGCTGAGTGGCTAGTCTACACCAACTGGCTGGTTTGGGGGATTTAAGCTACAAGAAAAAATTGGCACAAAATTACCTTAAATGGATCTTTCATTTAAGCCACCTATTTTATGTACAGCTACATTGCTCAAGCGTTTATATACTGATGAGGAATATTGTTTATTTTACCATGATCACCAACAAAGATGACATTGACACATCGATGTAGTTTCAACTGTTTCAGTCCATCCATTAGTTGTCCTACTGTCTTGTCAATCTCTCTCAGGGGATTCACCATCATCTGTATAAATATGAAGAAAGGAAAAAAGTTAATGCTGTCATTGCAATGATCCCCCTTGCTCTACACAGGTCCTTTGGCAAAACTCCGATAGAATAACCATCCAGGTCAAGAGGCAAAGCCTTGGCTGAGATGTTACACCTACAATTATCGTACCATTTCCTTTCTTCTATCAACCCTGTGATCTCAACACGAGAAAGCCTTGCTGAGATGCTGACACAAGACAGCAAAAGATCTTTATGGCTGATCCTAGGCCTCCCATGGGCACGTGTACATTTGGTAAAATGAAGTACAGATATTAGAAGAACACACATGAGTTTGGGGTTCAGTTTGTTTCTTATAGATAAATTGTAGTACTTTTAAAAGGCTATTTTATGTGAAAGACTTAGTCAAAACTTGAACATGAAATGAAGCTGTGGACTTGGAATTCATATGCCAAGTCACTTAATGAAATTCACTTCAAAGGACATCTGATATTACGATGACAACACGCAAGTCACTTGAGTAGCACATGGGTCTTGGGAGGAGTGTTCTTCAGCTTCAAAGCCAAGAGTTTCCAGCATCTCAAATGACATTTTTGGCAAAATTGTCAGCAGGCCCCAGAAGACATGGATATGGTACTGTGATTTCTTCATTTAAGTTTCCTTTTCATTAAGAAACACAACAGAAAACACCAAGACATGTTCACAGGATTGTGTTTTCAGCTATAAGAAAATGAAACCTTTTTTACCAGATGGCATAGAGGAGGGAAATGTTTTAAAGTAAGATCTTAGGCAGAGGACTGAGATTTTGTTTTGGTTTTGAGAAGAAAACATTTCTTGTCACTGTATGCCAACTTCCTCTTTGCTTGTCTGTTTGATTTGGCTGGTCCAAGCATCCACAACAAAACATCCAGTGAGCAACAGAATGCTAACAAATTTTGGATGAGAAAAAACCTAGAGTTTGGCAGAATTTTCTGAGAAGAAAAAATAAACACCACGTTAGTGTGACCCAGAAAGAGACGGTTCAGAAATTCTCCCTCTGCCTGAGTCATTAAGGGATGGATGTTAAGCGAGTCTGATAAGTTATAAGATGAGACAGGAAATGTCATCTCCCATGTGGCACTATAAACACATGGAGAAGCGGCTTCTGAGAGATGGAATCATGGTGGGGAACAGGAGGAACAGTTTCTGCGACATATGGAAGTGGTTCAGAGAAAGGATGAAATTTTGAAATATTTAATTCACAAAAGCCAAAGCAGTCAGTTTAATTAAAACTCTGAAACATTTTGAGTTTAGAAAAAAAGAAAATTGTCTGTTTAAGCCTTCTTCCACTCTTTAATACAAAGAATTTCTTCAATGAATGGGAAATCCATTTTTATGGAACTCTATTTGTATAACATCAATCATACAAGGAAATACATCTTTTACTCAGAATCCAAAGCTTATTCAAGGAAGCTGGAAATCCAGATGGATTTCCCATTAATGTTTACTTTTGTCAGCAGGCTTGAGGCTCCTTAAGAAAAAAAAAAAAAAAAGCAACAATACTTCCAGAGATTTCAAGGATTTGCAAGTGATGGTAATTCTCTTTAGCTACCCCCCTCACCAATTTAATCTGTAAGCCTCCAGAGACATTTCTGAACCTATAAGAAAGTCAATACAAATGTAAAATCCTGTTTTTTTAAAAAAACAAACTACTCACACAAAACCCCCCCTTCAACTTTGCAGTTTTCACCGCTTGACTTGTGTTCAAAGCAGCTCTTAGAAAGGCCCTCACCAAATATTGCTTCATCTCATTGCATTCTCTCTCTCTTCCTTTTTTAAATTCAGATCCCTTATTATTCTATACAACGCTCAAGTTTTTTCTCAAATGGTCTTTGCAGTCTAAGGCTGGCTGTGGGTGGTATATTCAGACAAGGATTTTTTGTGTGGACATGCTGCTCTTACAGCTCATATTCTTTCCCAGATGCAACTTAACTTATCGCTACTCAAATGAAACTTTGGCATATACCTTTCTTCACCTAACACGTTGAGGATATCAAGAGTTTGGAAGGCTGTACAGAAACATTTTATCTTTCAAGATATATGAATCTCTAAAATGGTGCTACAATAAAGAGTCGGTACTATCGTGAAAGCAATGGGTATGGGATCTGAGGCATACAGACCACAGTTGGATTCTCTCCCGAGTTTTCCCTAGAAGAAGCTTGGTAAGAAGGAAGAAAGAATTCCACTTTATCCGCTTTCACTATATTCCATTGCTCTCAAACAGCACGAAAAGATTAACTTGCAAATATGATGGGAACTATTGTGTAATATTAGGATGCTTTTTTGTGAAATTGTAGTGATAAATTTTAACACTTGACTTATCAGGAAGAGTTCCTTAGGGATAAGTTTGGATGACCTTTTCATCCAGAAACAAGAAAGGGGAAAAAATAAAAAAAGAAGTCTCACATATGCTTACATCAGTAGGAATGTTATAAGCTAGCTAGTACAGTTCATGCCAGAAGGGTAGAACTTGGAATGGCAAATTAATGAGTAATAGCAATATAATCCATAGCAGTTATCAGTTCTCCTCTCAGGTAAATCTGTGCTAAAAGTTCTCTGGAAAATTCCTGTTTTCTTATACCTGATAACTTTTTTGCATGCCTGCCTGCCATGTCTTTACATTTAAAGAATTGGTCTCAAAATAATGGTTTTAAGTTGAATCACGCAACAACTCAAAAAACACCCCCACCAAAAAGCTATTGAGATAAGTATTTATAGCATCTTGTAGGACACAGTGGAGTGTCGAGGCTTTTGTTTAAAGCTTAAGGAGAAATATTTGGATTGTTTATTTGAAGAGGTTTTGAACTATTTAGTTAAATTTCTGAAACAAAAATAATACTGAAGTAGTCTATAACCCCTCCCAGTGTGTATGGTAGTGCCAGGTGGAGAAAGACAGGACACTAACGCATAGCCTTTTCCTCCACTTGCACCTTTTCCTAGTAAACCTATTTCTATTTGACGGTTTCCTTGTGAAAACAGACTTCAGCACTCCGATTGCAAATGCAGCATTCAGAAATCATGTAATCAAGAATTCTCAACCCTCCAAAGTCACAAACTGGCTTTAAAATATATTATTTTTTTTACAACAGCTTTTTAAAGTTCTTTCCCTTTTAGATTTTATGAGTCACATTTTCAGGACATTTCCACAACCACAATGACTGGACACAGAATCTCAGATAATCACCAGGCTCCCAAGAGCTGGGGAATTAAGGAGGTTACAACACACTGCAGAATTTGTAATAGCTCAGAAGGGTTAGCAACACCGTTACTGCCTTCCCAGGGATTTATCTGACATCACCTCCAGCTGATGGCTGGATTTAAAAATATAAAGAGATTATAAAGATGACTTTCCTTAACGCAAACAGAGTCTGAAACAAGAAGAAACATAGCTCCCAGAAGACTTGGTCTGGTTTGGCTGCTTTCCTTTGGGTCCTTCAGTACATTTATAGAAGTTTTGTCTGCAAAATCCCAACCTGAAGCATGGAGCGAACTCCCAAGTTGAAAAAAATAAAGCTAGAGTAGTGCCTAAAAAGTGGCACTTCCATCATAAAATTTTGGAACATATGTAAACTTACTTTCTTCCGACGAGCTTCCGCAGCATACTGATCCACTTTATGTACTTTTCTTCTTCTTGTCTTTGGAGCTGCAACTGGTCTTTCCTGTCTCCTCTTAGGAGGAAGCTTTCTCTTAGGTCTCTTGGGCGGAGTAAGAGGGGAGCCATAACTACTCTCCTGTACTGGCGGGGAGAGATGTCTGGACTCAGAAAAAAAGCCTGTCTCGACTCACATCAGATAGTAAAGCTACCTGTGCAGGCTAATTCCTAAGCATAAATACTGTGGCCCTTTCAAAAATTTAGGCATTTGGACAATTTAGGATCTGTCTCTCTTTAAGGAGGAATCCACCAAATTGTACTGAAAGCAAAACAGCAGTTACGAGAGCAGACAGCATAAAAGCAAATGAAATTGGTGTTTCAGAAGATAGGTGGGGCTTCTGGTTTTGGAAATATTTAGTTACGTGGCTTTTTTTATTGATCAAATAATGATCCATTAATATTATCAAAAATTAAGTAAAGAATTTAAATATATATAAATTTCATTGCATGCAATTTAATGAGTGTCTAGGGTAGAGTGCTGGTGGAAATGCAACACCTCACTTTGATGATGGTTCAAGTATGAGTACTAGAGCCTGTCCAGTCCAAATGGCTTTCTGCAATGTTTCCCACACCCACTTTTTGGCTGAATCGGTGACACTAGGTACCCTCATCAGTATCACCAGCAGGTGCCACCACTGTGAGCCAGGCCATGCACCCCACTGAAATCACCAGAACCCCACTAGCCACTGTTTGGGGATTGCAGGTCTGCAGGACAGAGCTACAAAGGTGAGGCTCGGTTAGCATAGAGCTTGACTCCTTCAAATCAGCCAGGCAGGGCACATTTATTGGTGGCAGCGCCTCAGAAAGCTGCGCTGCTGCCTGCCTTATTGCCAGCTTTATGGGCAATTTGAGAATTTAATTTCCTAGCACTTTCGGTATGACATCTTATTGGGTAATGTTATTGTACATAAATACACAAATATTACCTGAGGCAGGCTTACAGAAGGGAAAAAAAATCAAGACATAACTGGAAAAATTACTATCCCATTAATCAACTTGATCATAATTTTAAACTGTACCACTCTCACTGACTTTATCCCAAGTTGCAGGCTCTTGGCACTGCTGGGGATTGCATGTGAAGTGCTGATAGATGATGCCTACCAGGAGATAGCAACTACGATATGCTGCGTATAACGGAGCACGCTGAGCGGGCTTGAGAAGAGTCGGAGATTTATGATGATATTTAACTTCTGTGTACTTAGGCAGCTTCTCACAGTTGTTCAGTTACAGAGCTACGTAAACAGGGAAGGGAAGGAAGGGGATGTTACCATCTGCCATGCTGTTTCATTGCTTCCAAGGCAAGCAGCTGGAAAGGAGATTCTAGTCCAGTCTCATTCGTCTCTCTCCAGAAAGGCATTTTAATAAAGCAGCACCAGAGTTTTCTGTTTTTAAAATGCTTCAAGCTTTGTGCAGTCCTGATGAGAGGAGCGGCAGGGAAAGGAAGGATTCTCGTTTTACTGTCTCTGAATCGGCTCAGACAGAGCTCCACAACGCAAGGAACACGCGAGCGCAGGAGACCCAGGGCTGAACACTGGAAATGGCCGTCTCAAGACAGCATGTTAGAGGAGCAGCAGGAACGGCTTAGCAGTGCCAGATTTCGATGTGTTTTAGAGCTCTTATGGTAGCATATTTCTAGATATTTTTTTTTTAAAGATAGCTTGGAGGAGAAAAAAAAAAGGTAAGTTCTTATTAACCAGCCAAATCTTAGTCTTGCTTGAGAAGAGTCAGAACAGAGTTATGGAGCAGGGAAATTAATCCCTCCCCGCATACAGAAGGGAACTGTAACTTCACAAGAGTAACTAGCCAGCCAAAGCTCTGCTTCTTGACCCGGATGGACCAACCTACCAGAGTTCAACTGCAGAAGCACAGAGGGAAAGAAAAAAAAATATGCAGAAGTAAATCAAGAGCAAGCACATACTTGATAACTCCCATAACTACTCCTGGAAAAGTAATGGAACCCACTAAAATACTTCCTAAGAAGTTTATTCATGTCTCACAAAAAAAAAAACCCAAACCCAAAAAAACCCCCAAAACCTAGACAACCAACTCATTTACACTGAAATTCATGTTAGAGGACATGCAAAGTTACACTAGTGGACACTGGCCACAATCTGTATTCCATTTATAACAACAACACTTGCAATTCACCAATAAAGTTTAAGTGCATCTAAGCCCCTTTATTTCTAGCTTTTAAAACACTCTGCACATAGGCTGTTGTGAATGTCCTGTGAAGCTTGGCGTGCCATCTGCTGAAGTCCAGAAGCTGAAAATTATCAGTCGTGGATGCCATTAGACCTTAAAGGCATTAAATTTAAAATACAGAACACTGTGTGGCATAATAATAATTTAAATAGAACACAATGTGGCATAAGAAGCTCTAGTAAACACCCACTTTAATGGACATTTGTAGGGTTTGGAGCTTTTCAAGGGGCATTCCTCAAACTACAAAATGTAGCAAGAAAAACAGCATAAAATCTCTCCTCAAAAGAAGAAATAAGAAGCTCATCTTAAATATAACACAGAATTGTTAAGAGCTTGTTTTCAAACACCATTGTTTGGCTGATCTGCCTTTGCATGAAGAAAAATGAAGTGGTCAGAACTGCTCCAACTGCCTAACTGCTGCCAGCTGTATACAAGAAAAGAACGATTTCAAGGGAAGGTCATGGTCTCAGTATCAAGGAAGCAGCTGAAAGGGATCCCTTTGAGGACTTTCTTCCCAGCTGATTTATGTACATTTCATAGCTCCTAAAAATTATATTGAAAACAGTGTCAAGAGTAACAATATAAAATACTTCCTAGCTTTTCTGTCCTGAAACCAGGCCCCCAGCAAA
The DNA here is from genome assembly GCF_000687185.1 of Egretta garzetta. Classification (NCBI taxonomy): domain Eukaryota; kingdom Metazoa; phylum Chordata; class Aves; order Pelecaniformes; family Ardeidae; genus Egretta; species Egretta garzetta. The sequence continues at coordinate 1,946,964 of NW_009259239.1, read as the reverse complement.
TCTCAGCATCTGTATACTTACACTGCTGTATTCATTTATTTAAATTTCCATTCACAGTTACGGCCACTGTTAGAAATAAAAACTCGTACATGCTCATCTGCTAACTCATCTGTTCTCAATTTGCTAAAAATCAATTTCATGCCCTTCTTATGTTTAACACAAATTACATAAATCAATTTATTTGTAAAACTTTCATAAGCCATTAATTCACATTTATTAAGAGCCTAAGTTTTGCCTTGCAATTAGAGATCAACCTTCAGATAACCATCCAGAAGAACGCCCAAACAATAAGAGCCTTTGGGCCCTTTTGCATTTGTAATGTCTTTTCCTATGATGATACAATTACGCTTCACTTTTTAGACACTTGTAATTAACCTGAAACTAGATTACTACATTGGATGTTGAACTGGTTTGTTAAAGACTAAAATTTAAAGAACAAATTCAATGTCATTATCTTCATATTCTCCTTTAAGTCTATGGAAAGAGCCCCACACCTTTGTTCAGAAGGAACTGGTTGTCTACAGATAAATAAAATCAGAGTTGTCAGTCATAAGCCACACATCGTGTTTGTAACACCTCATTACAAAGAACTATAAAGCATAATTGAGTAATGTATCCTTGAATCAGAGAGCTCTCATTACTGATAACTTGCTTGACCGAGTCAGACATCTCTCCTGTTCTGAGCCAAATAGACACATATCAATGCCTGTGAATTTAGGAAGTGTTGGCAGATTTTAACCACCGCTTACCCAGAAAAAGGACTACTTCTTCCTATCCAGTGTGATGCTTCAGTGCTGGTTTGGAATAGTTCCTCACACCCACTGCCCTGGGACCATGGCTCAAAGTGCTCCAACGGGGATGCTACCCACAAGATCATAACCGCTGCAACCTTCTTTAAACAGCCCAAATAACTCAAGCATATTAAAAAAGATTAATGCTGCTTCTCTTTGCTCTCTCCTCCACTAGAGAACAGCTACCAGACGTACACCAAACAAGTAAGAAACTACTGCTGGGTACCTGGCTGCTCGGGGAGACTTGTATTACCTTTCAAAGGGTAGGCATCTGATACACTCCTCAGTTTTCGAAGATTTGCAAACATTTGTTTACTCTTTAAAAAGCATGTATAAAAAACTCCTAAAGTCTTACGATGGCAGTCTGCAGGCATACATTTGCACTGAAACTAGGGGACCTTTGCCAGAAGTCAGAGATCATCGGAGATGCCAAATCCCAGCCACCCGAAGTAACAGGATATTTGGATGCAGAATTTACTTTCCCTCCCCACAAGTCCCAGACAAGTGCATAATCTTTACATTCTTGTCGCCTGGCCAGCAGTGCTCAGTCCCAGCCAGCTACCCCACGCTCAAACAAGGGGTTAACCACTGTAGTGTTTTGCACATAATTTTTCATTAAAATACTTCACGGTGCTTGAAAACTTTTTTCAAACTCAGCAGTCCGATCCTGAGGGAACAGTACTGGCAAAGCTTCCTGAACCCCTGTAGGGCCTATATGAAACTGGAAATAGCAGCTTTTTACAGTTCATGACAGACTGGAATTATTACTTTGGCTACTGCAGGCTGTCAGCTTTAAAGAAACCTTTTCCTTCTCTGCATTTTTCCTCAGCATTTTCTGCATTACATTTTTATTATTTTTAAGAAGGATAAATCGTTTGAGGAAAGTTAAATTATGCTGTTGCACCCAGACATACTCCTGTCTTTGCCAAATAAATCTTCCCATTTGCATTATCATATCACACAGATAAATAGCCTCCTGAAAGGCACAGGCAGTTCCTTCTCTCAGAAGTGAATCTCACATGATAAATCCTTAAGAAAATAACTTTGCTTTCTCTGGCAGCAGGGAAGCATTCTGCAGAAATGGGTGAAAAAAGTTGCTAAAAATATTACTCCCGAGCAGTGGCAATTATTCCAAAAATGTATTTGAGCCACGTGCTTTTTCTGCAGGATAAAATCTATACTAACCTCTGAGTTGAAAGGACCGTATCTGTGGCCAGCAGCATCTGGTTGTTCAGAGTAGAAAGCATAAACATAAGGCCTGAAAGAAAGAAAAGTCTTGTTCAGGGTAGCTTTCCTTCGGCAACAACAAAACACACAGGCCTGTTAGGTCAAGTCAAATCAAGTCAACCTTCCAATGAGAGCTGGCTTCATGGAAAAAGAACTGTTTCTCAGTCATGTTTCCATGGTATGATTAAGCAATTAGTTGTTCTACAGTTTTATTAAATCCAAGAGCGCATGCAGGGAGGCACATGGGGTACCATGTGAGGACACAGGCTCTTTCTGCAGGAGAGATCACAACAGCAGCTCGCCCGAGCTTTGCAGCCAGCAGCATGTGGGAACTTGTGTACTAAAAAATACTCATAATTAAAATCTTAACATTTTCCCAGTCCTCAGGGTCCACTTCTGCAACTGCCAGTGCCTGTAAGGTTGCTGAACTATATTAGACTCAGTAGGATAAGAACAATCCAAGTAAATCCACGTAACCAAATACTTCTTGATAAGAAATAAACTCATACCATACATTTATTGGAAGAATTAAAATGCTGATGGTTAAAAGCTGAGATAAAAAACCCAACCAAACAAAAAACCCAAACACAACCCCCCAACAAATCCTTAAATCAGTGATAGCATGTAAAAGACAAAAATAATTTTTAGAACTGAATTTCCCCTTCCTCTTCCAGTTACTTTTAGGGAGGAGACCAGCTAGCAGTTATCCAACAGCAGGTGACAGTAAGTGAATTACCTTTCGTTGTCTGGAAGGGTTAGCCACTGCAGTATTGTTAATATTCTGCGCTCATGGGGGATGACGCTGGACCACAAAATACAAAAACAGATCTTGTTATCATAGAAAACAAAAAACAAACAAAAAAAAATCAACAAAGCTATGAACTGATTCTAATATGATTAAAATCAAGCATAGCAACATCATTTGCTTTTAGCATGCCGTATCTTCTTTCTTGCCTGATACTGATTCTTATTTTGCAAACAGAATCACTTCAGATGTCCTGGATGTCCACATACTCAAAAAGAAAGGTGATTAAAAATTTGTAACTGGAGTCAGAACTCAAGGCAATAAATCTAACAGTTCTAAATAGGAGTGAACAAAGATCCATTCTGGTAGCTTTAACCCAAACAAACTTTTTTATGCACAATGATGCTGCCATTGGATAGCTGGCATGTATAAAAACCATTAAATTGCTTACATCGGCATGGGTTTAAACAAGTATCCTGCTCTGGTAGTCTTGAAGACACTGGAAAAGTTCCCACTGACTTAGTATTAACCAAACTGAGGGCCAGGCTGGTGTAAATCAAAACAGAGCCATCTGAAACACCCGGCCATCAGCATGGTGACTTGCACAACCACGACAGCTTCTCACTCAAGACTCATCCTATTTCACTGCTTGTATGACGAGACTTCTCACTTGGCTGCTGAGGCCAAGCTCATGCTATGAGAATGACTAACCTTAGGAACAGCCATTCAACTTTGAAATGTCTCATCCTAGGAAAGCTCTGCAGGTCAGCAACCACGCAGTTATTTTAATACAATAGCATAGTCAGTCCAGATTCCATTAAATCAGTAGCAGAATCGCAGGGCAGGAATCAAACACAACTGTCTTTGATTCACCATGCTGAACTGAATTCGCCATTCTTTGGAAATGTCTGACAGAGAAATAGAGATGCCAACAGCCATTTTTAAATAAGTTTGGTTTTAATGCCTTGTAGGACAACAGTGGTCCTCAGTCTCCAGTTACACAGAGAACTTTCATTTGTAGAACAACTATAAAAATGAGAATTTCTGCTAAAATTTGCAAACAAGGCGATATCATAAAGCGAAATAATAATCTTGGGTATTGCCCAGTTTTGAAATTTCTATTAATTGTGCAATATGGAAAAAAATCCATTATTTCAATTAAATCATTTGTGACTAAGATGTATTCTACACTTCTGTTTTCCTAAAAGCTTGCCTGAATTCTCCCCAAAAGCATTCTGTGTCCCAAATTAAATAACAGAGTTTTAAGGCATATATATTTCATTCATACATCAAGTGGCTGTCTCACTCCCTGACTATTGCCATTCATATGACATATCCTCAGTTACCTTCCACAAGATTTTATATCCCCACGCATGCATTGGCCAGGGTGTTTATGGTTACTATGTTATTTTAGGGCTTAGAAATCACATTAATTCCTTTGTTTTGTAGAGCACCATACTGGAGTCTTGCACCAGTCTTGCAAGTCTAAACTTATCATCACCTTTGTACATGGTACATTTTATTATTCCCTCCATATGCTATATAATATTTAGAGTAGCAAAGAGCATTATTCCTAATGGACTCACAAAAAAATAGGCAAACCCCCTTAGTACTTCAGTCTTGATGGTTTGCCCATTTTCTTTGCTCCTGCAATCCTGCCACGAAAATGAAATTAGAGAGATTCATCCACGTGAGCTCCTCAGAACTCAGAAATGATCAAAATTTATTCATTTTCGGTGAGGAAGATATATCCTAGGTGGAACAAGGGAAAATAGTTTGGAACCATTAAACAAAAGAATAAACAACAAGGATCCTCAAGGCTGTCCTTTAGGAAAGGGAAATTGGATGCCTTACGCAAAGGTCAGACTGGATTGTAAAATGAGTGAGTCAGGCTTTTGAACCAGTTAGGCTGTTGATGTCAGATGACATAAGAGAACAGTAAGAAAGTCTTCCACAAACACTCAGAGGACTAGGAAACATTGCTAGCAATACTAAGGAGGCAAAACAACACACCATGAAATGAAAGAAAGTCATTTTTTTACACAGTCACACATTTTTCTTCAGACAACTGCTAAAAATCAGTGTATGAACTTAAACCAGTGAACTGTAGCTTTAGTTATCAGAAACATGGCACAAATGAAACAAGGGAGCGTTACAGGTACAGTCTCCAAGCTACCAAATGCTTAGAGTAAGGAAAACAACTTAATAAACATTTCACAAATTAATTCTGAATTTTTAGTTACAAATCTCCAGAGAACAGAGGGCACTTACACAGACCAGAAGAACGTGCCAGCTTTCACCCCTTGCTTGGCTGCAGTAATCCAAATCTAATGAGGAAAATATAAGAGGATTAGAATGTGTTCAGATATTTAATGACCCTCTGAAATCAAAAGAAACTATTCTCAAGACACATTCTTCTAGCCTGAGCCTAGAAGTGAAAATTGCAGTTTTCAGCCTGTGTCCCCAATTCAAACACACGGAATGACAAACCTGTGCAAATTCTGTAGCAGCGGGTCAGCCACTGTGCTGTAGACTTTCACCCCTACATCTCTGTGTTGCTTTTAATGTAAAGCATTAAGATTCAGAAGCAGCCAGGAATTTCTCCAGTATTCCATTAAATTTTCAAAAAACAGCCATTAGTCTCCTGAGCCTTTTAGTGTTCAAATTTTGGAGGATACTTAGTTAGGAAAGAACGTGGCTTAACAGTAATTAGTGTCTGCATAGACATCCTTCTTTCCCCATATTCTACAATCAGTAGCCATCAACAGAAAATACACTAAGAGTACCCAAAAAAGGGTGCAGATGAGTGAGCAGGAGTATAAAGAAAGCAGGGAAGGACACCTTCCTCCAGATGTTTAAGAACTTTTTGAGCTCACCTGAAAAGATTGATGGAAACGATGGAAACAATCGCCATGAATTTTTCAAATCCTTTTTTTCAATCTTTCAAGTCCCGTATATTTTTCTGGCTATAAATCAGTTTGCAGCAGTGAGTTCCACAATGTAGTCACACACTGCATGAGTGTATTTTTCTTTTTGTTTGGTTTAAACCTGCCAGTTTCACTACAAGTCCTGCCTCCCCCAGGCTAACATGAGTCTACACTGCCAGTCAATGTAGGATAGAAAGAAAAAGTTAGCTGATACCCTCTCAACCTTGTCCATTCAAAACAACCGAAATTAAGAAAGGAATAAGGGTTATTGTTCCATTTCCCCTCTGCTAGTTAGAGTCACAGTCTTAAAGTTAATTAATCCTAGATGTTCCATTACTGAGCATGTAAATGCAACACCTTATATACACTCTATGGCTGGTCACATCTGTTCAGGTCACTTATAATGTTTGCTGTGTTAGGTGTTGCAAGGTCAGTACCATTTGTGAGCTTCTGTAATTTATTTGCCATATGTAAATACATTGGGTTTAACTGTTAATATGTTAGAATTTTATAGTCAGCCTTTTAACTATGTCAGATGTGCACCCCTGGTTCGCATATGGGACAAGACTTACTGTATTTCAAGCTATATAAAGGCCATACTTCTGAATTAATTTGCTTATGCAGAGACGGGGGGAATAAATATTAAAAAAAAAAAACAAACTACAAACAAATCAAAGATTAACCACTCTGTCTTCATACCATGCCACAGGAACAAGAGAATATCTAACTTTTCCAACGCAGAAAGACCTGTTAAATTATGGACCCACAGATTCAACCCTGTTGGCAGTACACCCCAGTACACTGGCAAACTTCCCAAGAAATAATATAGATGCTTTTCTAGATGCATATGAAACATATCCTCTAAGTTGAATTATTGTCATTTTTATATCCTCTGTGTTGAATGACTACAATTCTTCTCCTTTATTTATGGATAAAAATAGACAGGCTAAGCAATAGTTTACGTGGCAATGCCATACAGAACATGAAAGTCCCAAGTTCTCCCTTCTTCTAACTGCTAACACGTTTGCACACAGAGACTACATACAGAGTTATTCAAGATAGCTGTTGAATTGTCTTTGAAAACCTGCACAGAAGGTGGAGCACCTCCCTGCTTTTAATCTTCCATGAACAAATAAGAGCCCATAACTTTGCAAAGCCTGCCCCGTATTTGTTGCACGATGAAAGGACCAGCAGCAACACATCTCGGGTCATGGCTGATGGAAGGGATGGCTCTGAAGTCCAGCCCTTGGGCCAAGTTGCACAAACATGCTCCCGCTCACCAACCAGGGAAGGAGATTCATGTCAGGAGCAGAGGAAGCACATACACCCGTTGCAGTGGAGAGTTGGCAATGCATGAATGGGAAATCCACGTCCAGGCAAAGGTAGGAAGGGGGAAATCACAGCAATTTCCAAATAAAGAAACCTGTACAAGGTTGGTGCAAACACGCAGAATTAATACCAGGGTGGTGCCAAATGTTACACACCTGCACCATTTGCAATTTGTCCTGCCAACGAGGTCAAATGTAGAGTAGCCATTTCCACAGTCCTCACTCTTGAACAGGACAGAAGTGATCTCACAGCCTTGACAACTAAGCTTTGCCTTCTTGCCCAGACAGAAGATTTTGGTACAAGAAGCCTATTCAATAATGAGACAGACTGAAAGAGCCCTGTTGCTTGTTCATGGCTCAAGCTAGACAAAAAGAAATACTTGTATAAAAGACAATTATAGACATCGCCTCCTTCTGCTTCCCCCATCAATCAACAAAGTGATTGCAAAACGCGTTCAGGACAAAAAGACAGATGACAGCTTTCTGCAGAGCCTGGGTGCCTCAGATGTAACTGATGTTCAGGCTGACTAGGCAAGAAAATGAAAATAAGTTCTTTCTGTAATCATTAGATAGTCAAAACCAACAAAATTCCATAAACAGGAGAGCAAAATGGTTTTATCCCAAAGATTGATATAGAATGTGAAAATTAGATAAAATCAGGAACATCCAGTTAAGACATGCAGTGATGGTGCCTCATGTCTCCAGACATACCTAGGTCCTTCTTAAGGATTATCTCAGGATCTCAAATTGAGCTCTTTTTGAGGGTTGTATTCTCTTTAAAAGGTTAATAGTGAAAATAAAGCTTCATACAAGGTGCCCTAAACAACCTTCAATACTTTTGTAATTAAGATATTTCTGAAGACGAAGGCATCAGATCCAAGCTGGGTTACCTTCTGAAGGAGCCTCTCTGTCCCCAGACAGACAGGCAGGTTTATACCTGTCATCTTCTGACCCTGGGGAGGCCAATGGATCATTTCTAAGGATCATGAAAAAAATCACTAAAAAAAACCCAATGTATTGTCTGTAGTGTAAGCTTAAGATCACTACATCAAATCAAGACATGGAAAACTACTGCTTAACAGAAGCCAAAGGCAGCTGGGGCCTAATTTAGTGCTTAAAGTTACTTGGGATGAAAACAGAGTCTCAGTGTTGTGAAAAATGAGCAGTAAATGTATTTTCCCCCTGGGAGCATGAGCCCTGAGATGCTGTAGCAATACAAGGAGTGGTTTTGTGCCTGTTTCTTGTCAAACACTTTTGTTTTGAAAACAAGGTGGTTTTAAGTTTATATAATAAATCAAGGTTGCATACTAAATCAGAAGACTGGATTTCATGAAGCCCCATAACCAGCTAGAGCGCCTTGAAACACTTCCAAGCTACCTTCTCCCCCTCCCTTCTCCTTTTCCTAATGCTCTTAAAATTAATTTCTCATAATTCCTGGTGTAGAAACATTCAGCTACTCATCTGCCAAATTCCACTGATGCCCATGGTAATCTGTCTGTTTCCTAGCAAGATGCTGAGTATTAAAATAAGTAAATTTAAAAAAAAAAAAAAAGAAAAGAAAAGAAAAAACACCAACCCCCCCACATTTCAACAAAGCCATATACTATAGGCCAGTTTCCAGGAGCAAGAAAGTATTTCAGGAATTGTCACCATTAAAGGACATTCTCTTCTAGGCAGCTTTAGCCATAATACGAGGCTGGGGGTACCAGACAATTTTCCTGCCTTCCTGGGCAGAAAAATATTAGTTCCCAATTCCGTGCAAACTAAGTACCACACTGCAGTTGTTTGAATACTCCAGTTTGAGACCCAAGACCTAAAAAGAACCAGATGAAGATGTGGTATGACAGACGATTTCTATGATATGCAGACCAGATTTCCCTTCCTGCCCCCTTAATTCTACTGCCTTGTCTTTCAATACCCAGCTGGTTTTGGTGGTCTATGTCAATGTGATATTTAGGGAAAATTATGGAAAGGAGTTAGAAAGGGACTGTATCTAACCGTATATAGATGGAAATAGTTTTTTTCTCTTATCAAAGTCCGCAATTCTCTTATCAAGACCTTTCTTAAAGGTCTTTTCCAACCTAATGATTCTGATTCTATGAAATGTGCAATTCTTCCACCCGCAGAGAGTATAATTTATATCATATTTCTGCAAGAGATCTACCACCTCCTTACCCAACCACTATAGCCACTCTATCAGGTTTCCCAACTTACAGGTTTCCCTCATATTAAGCATGTAGGGACTGAATCACAGCCCTTCGCCTATATGTTTGTTTCCAATTCTCAAAAGACATTTCCAGTTTATTACATTATTTGTGCGCTTTTCCTTTTTAACACTTCTTCGGATCAGCTGGTTTATTTTATCATCCCTGCTTGTGTACGCAATACTCCCCCCTGCCCTCGGAGGATTTCCTCCAGTGTGTGCCCATCAACTGCTCTGCAACTTCTTGAACTCTTCTCAGCTGACATTGTTCATGACCCTTGTTTACAATCCAGAGTGACTTTTATTCTCTGGAGCAGGTGTCTCTAGGTGGATGGGTGTGGGAATTACCAATATTCCCCACACAACACAGCAGGTGATGAAGTATTTGTAGACTTATATTTTACTGTGAAAATATCGTCCTTTAAAAACTGAGACATTTGTACAGTCCCCAAAAGTTAGTTCCCCATTAACTCCTACCTAACTGTGATTAAGGTCAGATCACCAATTAAATTTGCAATGCATAATCAAATTACAGCTGCTTAAGTTGTCATACAGCAGCTGAGCCCCAGTATTGTCTACGAGCTCAATACCTGACCGCAGCAGGCATGGTTTCTTAGCTGTGTGGCTCTGGCTGTAGCTGGGATGGAGGAAGAGGCTGCCTGCTGCTGTCCTTTCATTCCTCCTCATTCTGATCCTGCTTCTTTGCTCACATCTAGGGGGATACCAGCCAGACACGTTCCTCACCCTATCCTCTCCACACAACCCATGCTAAAAGCTAACCCAGGTCATCGCTGGGCGAGGGAGTGTCCACGCTCGCTGTTATGCTGACAAATTTTACAAGAGCACAAATACCTCATTCTGGCTCAGCTACAGCCAGACACATCTGCCTGTCACACATCTGCCTGCAGCTCTAAATTAGCTTGTCTCGCATTTGTTGCAAACTAAAACCACGTGCAGACAAATAACACACACACTTGCTAAGCCTAAAAGCAACCTCCTTTAGTCTCCTGAGATATTTCTGTTTTAAGAAATGGGGGGATGACACCGATCACTTCAGCAAGCAGCAATGGCAGATTACGGTGTTCCTAAACCCCTTCCAATTTCCCCACCTCTATCACCCCTACTTTTCTGTGGGATTAACTGGTCAGAGAGCTTTTAAACTATAGTTCCCTAAGCAATCAGTGCAACGAAATGTGCACGCACCTTGGCTGCTTGCACATAAAACTTATTAGTTTAATTGGAACCCGCTTCCGTTGGCAAAGCAAGCCACCACAGCATGCAGAAACAGGGGAAAGCGCAGCAGGAGCAAGGGGACTGTCTTAGTTTAGGAAAGTAGAATACTTTGGAGGAGGCCATTTCCTTGCCCAGAATAAGGATTCAGAGCTAGAGAAGCCATCAAATCCAACATCAGTCCAAGAAAGAGGGCCTGGTTCAGCCACTGCTGCTGTGCTCAAGGCAGAAATTAATTCACAAACTTCTACAGCCTCTGCAGCAAGTCAGGTAACAGCGATCGCTTGTGGACTTAACAAATACTAATTATGAAGTTGTGCCATGCTACACTGACAGAACATTAATACTAAAACTGCCACAAGGACATTACTAGGACGAAAACCTGAGAAACCCATAATGAAAAGGAAACATTATGCCACAGTGACGAAAATATAGTAATTCGTGTTAAACTGCTGCCTAAAGTGAGGGTTTTTTCCTAGCCACATCTAATTTATACTTATCAACACAAGCACCTTTCCATAATCAATGGCTTTATTATTCTGAAAAGCAAAAGCCAACTCAAAATGTTACATTAAATTGATAGACACAGGGCCAGCCGGGGGGGGAGATTAGGTACAAATTGTTCACAGATGTATTTTTTTAATTATTATTACTGGCTACGTTCCACAGCACAGAGCCAGGGAAGGAGAGGGAGGGGGGAAGGAGGAGGAGGGAATCTGAAACTTACTGGTTGACCTCCCCACCATCTGTGATTGAATTTCTCTCGCCCTCGAAGACTGAAGCTGGCATCAAACACTGGGTCATACATCGAATTGCCAACGATTCCATGTGATTCAGGATAGAGTCCCTTTGTGCAGAAGTAGATTAATTAGTAAAACCCTAATGCACACAAACCCAGTTCTTCACAGCTATCTGCAAATACCACTAAATTATTTTAAAATAATTATCTTTGTAACTGCACACCAGAAAAGTTTGTAACTTTAAGATAAGCGCATTTAAAATGGGCTGTAGTAATGAAAGCAGTAGGAGATGATTGAATTGTGCTAAAAAGCACAAAAACTCCCATTACTCGATACTTTAATGTATTTTCACACTGGTTAAAAACTAGTTTGAGGCCATCTAAAGTAAGTAAAAAATTATGAAAAGAAGATTGATCGAAACTTTCAGTTTCTCTTCATGAATTCCCTCTTTGGAAACAGTAGTTCATTCTCTGGTTGCTGGAGTAACACTTAGCATTTCCATTTTATGCTTTATCTTCACCAGAGCCTCGGTGAGATAAGAGTTATTTCCAAGAAAAAAGTGAGGCAAGTCACCCAAAGCCATGGCTTTATATCACAATTTCTCCAGCAGTAAAGGCAATAGAAGAGGCTTCTGCATTTTTCCCTTTCTCTTGGCCCTCTCCCATCCCCAGCTATTCATTTCTCCATCCCCTCCTTTCTCTTCCCATTTAACATTTGTGCAGAGGCTGCAGGGAAAAAAGGAAGGGGAAAAAAATGCAGCTGAAGGTAGGACGTCCCTTCACCCAGCTTTGGTAGCACCGTCACTGTCACACAGGAGTGTTTGCATCCCAGGGTGGGGACAGCCTGGCCCCCGCTGTGCCACCGGCGTGCAGAAGCCATGGTTCGCTTCCCTGCAGGGCCCACGCAGCACCCAGGCACACTCAGCAGCTCTAGACTGTAAATCGGCTGCTACGTCAGCCCCACTGACTTCAGCTACTGCAGTGAAGGAACAACTGCTGGTTGTATTCTGGGCGGGATTTCAGGGGTGGTTTTTTTCCCCCTAGAAAAAACTGCGACCTGTAATTACACAGCAGTGCAAGTAACTGCAAAAGCAGGCAGAAGAAAGCTCAGGAAAGCTGTAACATGGTGTATAATGGTGAGATACACTTTATCTCAGAACTTCAAAATACTGAAGAAAATACTTAAGATAACTGAAGGCCTGATCAGATGCACAGCGAAGCATTTTGTTTAAAAAAAAAAAAATCTTCCTTCCCACAACCCACATTTCTACTGCAATTCAACATTTTAGCATCAAAAAGTCCTTCCCAGGGACTTACAGTAGCAAGGGTGTACAAGTTGGGGAAGGTTTTTGTAGGGTAGACGGGTCTCATGTAAGGAGAATGTGTTCCACAAGATCCTGAAAAAATCAATAGGGAATGCAAACATTAGGAAGTGAAGCTCTCAGACATGGAAAACAAAAACAGAGATGTTGTGACTCAAAATGCTGCAGAAACTGGTTACATTTTAACTGATTTAAATGAACATTCTGCTGCTTAAGGTTGGCAGGTCTAGTAAAGCCACTCACGCACTCTTTGCACTTCACAACAAACAACCGAAATAATGCAGGCAGAGGACTACAGAACCAGCTGCATTTCCATAGACTGTTTTCCTTTCTGACCTAGCCTCCTTCCAGAGTCTGGAGTCATTGGACGTATCTTGCTAAGTAAAACAACATGAGAAAATGCAGGCTAATTTTAAGTGACAAATATTCTAAAGCTGCAGTTTCACAATGGGCTTTGGCCGCAGCTCCCCAGATGGCTACACAAATGCGAGGGTCAGCACACACACAGGGGGGGGGGAAAAAAACCCGAACACCTTTCAAGGGTATGGGCACACGCAAACTGCTATACTGAGAAGCTCGAGTACATATTGCGTCCAGTACTCCACAGACGCCCGTGGGTGCCCGCTCTCCCAGAGGGGAGCGCAGGGCTCCTCATCCCTCCTGGGGCCGGTCTCCAGCCAGTTACCACACATTCACTGCAGCTCCTGCACCCACTTACCCATATCTTCAACATTTCTGAATCAAGTAGAGAATTTTGTGGGCATCTCCCAACTAGCCTACAAGAGTGCATGATACATATCGTGTCCTGAAGATGTATTTCTTTCCTGACAAAACCGCATGAAGGTCACCAATTCTGAGCAGTGCTCCCCAAAAGCAGCAGCTCCCTCCTCACTCCCCGATTGCTGCGTGCTGCTTTAGCCGGGGTGCTTTCAAGCCATCAGTTGATACCATCTAAACCAAAGGGGACTTCTGCCATTTCACTTTCATGGAAAAAGACTTAAACTTCGTTAAACTTTTCAGCCAGAGGAGCCCTGCTGTTTGGTGCAGCCCTTCGACCCACCAGCCCCACACTGACTTCTGTTGCTGAATGAACAACGAAAACAACTGGGCTACAAGAGATTGTTCTTTCATTTATTGTAAGAAAACAGATGTACTCACTCAGTTTTTCAATATTGGGCATGACCTTGTTCCCTTTCTTCATATATGATGCACGGAAACCATCAACAGAAAAGATGATCAAAGGAGGACGCACAAAGCTAAAAGCAAAAGCAGCAGGAGTGTAAGGCAGCATTTCAAAATTTTTTTTTATTTCCACTTGCTCACTGAGACTCCAGAGAATCTAAGGTACAGTTACTCCATATGATATATGTCTATATATGTAGGTTTTTTGCTTACTTAACATATCATCACAAACTGATAATCTTCATGCCTAGTAATGTCCAGTGCTTGTTCACAGTCAGTGAAAAGGCTGAGCTCCAACATAAAAGACATCTTCCCTGAGCAGTTAAAAGCATATAGCCCAAAAAGGCAAGTGCTTATAGAAGGACATGGAGAAGGAAAAAAAATAGTATGCATGAGTACCCACCCTAGCATACAATCTGTAGTTAAAAACCACATGTCTCATGACAGCTGGTTCTCTCTCTTCACAAACAGAAGTCCATGTGGCATTTTGAGTGAGCTCTGTGAGGCAGAGCTCATTCTCACATACTAAAAATGACAGTATTTCATGTTATTTTATTACTTTTTTATTTACTACTGCTACTGGGAGTGGACCCTAAGCAGGCAGAGCTGTGTCCCAGATGGACACACCTGAACTTTTAATGTTAATCACCCGCTGCATGGGCGGCAGCGTCACTGTCACCAGGAGAGGCAGGGGCTCCTATCTCCTCCAAACTGTCCTCCGAATAGCATGGACTGAGCTGCAACCCGGCGCAGCACCTGAGCAGACACTCACCTTTAAGGATAATAGTGAGCCCACTGGTCAAAAGTGCTTAATTTCTCAATGTTATTCATGTATTCAGATACCTCACTAAGTCAAGCCTGTATCCCATTGCAATTTAGAAACCCTTTCATTTAGGACGATAACACTAAAAGTACAAAATTCAATTTTAAAAAACTGTGTTCACATGTGGCTTGACCTGAATTTTATCAAAATCAGAAAAACCTTTCCACTGACTTCAAGGGAGTTTGGTTACCTTCCTTATGTGGGTAAGTGAAGCAGGCCAACCCATCAGCAGGTGATCAAAGACCAAGGGTTCAAGCCCACATATCACAGACCACTACTCATCCAGCAGCTCAAGGCAAATGCATGACAATATCATCAGCCTAATTGTACAAACAGTGAAGTACAGAAAAGCATCCAACCCCCAGTCATTCAGCCTGTGACAGGGCCAGTGCAGAAACGTGGTGTTCAGAGGTCCAGGGCAGAGCTGGGGACCACTGGCCTTGCTGCATTTGACTTTGCAGTTGCATGCAAAACACTTACCCTGCTGGACACTCAGGAGCCTTTATCTCTTCACAGTCATCATCCACCCAGTGGGTTTCTCCTATCAGGAAAGTTACACTGGAGTTCAAAAAAAGCCCACACCTGTGGACACAGCTACAAGTTTCACAGAAAATGTCAAAAAAATAAAGTCTAGCTCCAGTTAATGGACTGTCTTGTCATACTTCCCATGAAAAATGAGCAGGTCTTTTCACAAGGCTGAACAAATGATCTGGTTATATTCTATTCAACAAGAATATCCAAACTAGCAATCCTAGAAGTAGCTGTTAAAACTGGAGTTAAAAGTGTCCTTTTGACCACAGGAGACAGTGGTAACGCTTTAGGCACAGTGGTCATCTATTTTAATTTTTTTATTTTTGATCTGTCAAAAACAGGTAGTGCTGCTTCTGGCTGTGAATTCCCACCCTCCTCCCCACCAGCTCTAATGTCTCCATGAGCTGATTCAGCTGGCTAAAGACACAAAACAAAATTCATTCTGGGGAAGAAAAACAACCCTAAATAGTTTCCAGCTGGTTTAGAGAGTTGATCAGCTCATGGATCAGGTGAGACCCAGACACAGCTAAAAAAAGCATTAATACTCTTTCAGAGCTAGATTTGTTAAAATTACTTTATGTAATCAACTATTTTCTTAAGGTTTTCACTGCTGAATGCTGACTATAGAGTAGCTCATGACTTGCACTTTCACAGGTCAATTGAAAAACGAATTATTATCTAATGAGGCTTGCTTCCTGAACCTGACACTATTAAAGGAACTGCAGTTCAATTAAAAGAACAAAACAAAAAGGACCATAGAAAAAATCTGCAGGAAATGTGTCCTGCAGCAATTCCAACTGACCATGACAGGAGGTGGAGGGACAATTTCCAAGGAAAGAAAACCTATCCTCAGATAGGCAAGGGGAGGAATAAAGAGGAAACACTGTTCTCACATAAGGCTTACTCCTGTCAGAGTGCCAGGGTCATTGAGATAATTTGTTATTAACCAATTAAACAGAAATTATGTACATTAAGGCTGGAGACATGTAAATTCCTCTGTCTTGACCCTTGTAAGAGGGAGCTCACAAAAAAGGCAGGAACTGAAACTATACCAGTGTTTAAGTGGTCTCAGCCTTGGGTTTCTTTGGGAAGAGGAAGAACATAATCTATGGGGACTTGCTGGAAGATACACATTTCATTTGGATTCCCAACAGCAAAACTCAAGTAAAGAAGAAAAGAAGTAAAGAAAGTATGGATCTTGACTATTATAATTTTCTGAACATACGCAGTTGGCCAAAATGGGGTGGAAGAAAAAATTTCAAACCGTAACCCTTTCACCAGTAAAGTTAATGAATGGAAAAACTAAGAACTAGCTGAGATACAAAAGTAAGAACCCATAAACCTCATTACCAAGGATCAGAAGACCTGCTCCAAATGGGAGACACATTACACAAGGTAGGACATGCTCCAAGGCAGGACATGCTCCAAAAGATCAGGGTAGAGGATGAACATTAAGCCTTCACAGACCATCCACCCACCAACCAGTGCAGGCCATACTGCAGCCATGGTGTGTCTAGAAGGTAGCAGGGTCATCCCCAGTGTGACATCTGAAGCCCATGTCACCCATCTGTGAAATACAGCCCTTGTATTCTCACAACCCCTCTCCCACAAGAAACAAAGCCTACAGGTGTTAGGCCAAGTAGTATGAGCAGGAGCTTTTGTGGTGGGGGTAGGGAGAGGTCTCTGAGATGGAGATAACATATCTAGGAATGCTCCATTCCTTCTGAGACCATCAGATATCCCTGCTTTCCCTGTGACACAGACAAATGCACCTGAACACTTTTGCGTCTTGCTTTAAACTCTTCATCCAGCCATGGCTCTTCGATTTTTATCAGTATCTCTACAGGCAAAGACAACGTCCTTCTACTATCAATAAGTAGTATCAATAATAAATCACCTCTGCTAGTGCCAAAAAAATTACAAACTTACTTCCCCATTCTTCCCCCCTCCTCCCAAAAACCAGAACTAAACAAGGAGAGGGTTCCTTCTTTAGCAGAAAATTCTATACCCACAGGGCTGTCTTCTATCAGGTTTGGAAAGATAAGAGGTAGAAAGACCAAAGTCGTACCTTTGCAAATGACTTGGTAATTAGTGCAACAATCTCCTCTACTTAAGCAGTCTTCAGAGCAGTGACAAGCATTGTCATCATTCCTGGTTTCTCCACAGCGATCTTTGGTACATTCCCAGCCCCGAGCTAAAGTGTTCACAAGGTAAGCAAGAATGAGAGATTATAATCAAACCAAAAAGTACTCACTCAAGCCGCTCCAGTCGTTAACGTTGGATGTAAAGTTTATGGCCCTATTTTAGTGATTTCAAGACCTCTGAAATAGGCATGTCAACCAGAAACAAAAAGGACCCTTGTGTCCCACAAGTGCAGGAGGGCTCCTCCACCCCCACACAAGTGCTTCTGCTACCCTCAGGTGTTGTACTCCAGGCTTTGTACAACCTGAATGCCAGAAAAAGTGTGGAAAGGAGAAGACAAGGATCTTGAAAGATAAATGGTGGGGCCTGGAGCACAAATTGAGAATTCTGGTGTTTCTTGGGTATTCCATTCCTTTTCTCCCAGTTCAATCCATGGGAAACAAGAGAAAGTTAAAAGGAGACTATCTAGATATAGATTGATGCTTTACTCCCACCAGTTCCTCACCCACAGGGGGAGATTCAGTGCCAACTGCAAAGTTACGAGAACAAGAGCTGCTCTTCAAGGAAAAGCATGGCACGGCTGCTGTAAAACACTCCAGCTCTTCTCATCTTGCAAATGAAATTAGGAGCTAAGGGCCTGTCTAAATGAGGGTGCTCTCGAGATTGCTACACTTTGGAACAGGGTCTGTGGATGTAAGCATTTGGTTTTCCATGTCCTGGCCCAATCAATAAGAAACTTTAAAAATCACTTTAGACTGCATGCACACAGTAAAAAACACACCACATCAGAGCAATGTCTTTTACGCCTTTTTATCCTTCATTTGGGGCTTTTTTCTATGAACAAGTAATATTTACAGATTGTACATGTGGTAATTGCCTTAATGAATGCCTATGGGAGTACATGACAATTCACACAACAGTCCCAAGGGCTATGCAGGCATCCACACACACATGCAGAGAGGAAGCTGAGGAACTGAAAATCTGCCCTTTGGTAGCAAACATCTTGTATTGTGCTGAAAGTCTTCAAAAAGAGCCTCTCATTCTGCAGTCATTTACACCAGGGGCAAAACAGCGTCAGCCTAAAAATTCCAAAGTTTTTGGCCTGGAAAAAATGTAGTTTTTCATACTGGATTAGCTCACCATTTTTTGGTACCAGGCTATTAAAGTGATATCATTATAAATAGAACTGAGGAAGTCAGGACTCTCAAGCATGGCACATCCATGGGCAATGATATTTTTAATCATCAGTCTTCTCTTCTGGCTGCTTAGTAAGTGTAATTCTTTGATAAAGCAAGAAAATGTTTAATGGCGAAAGTAGAAGGCACCTGTGTCAACTCTGACCACTGTGCAAACACTCAAGGAGATGGGTACAACTAATAATTTAAATGCACTATGCTAAGAAGTAAAACATAACTCATGGCCCTCTTTGAAGTTTTCCTTGCCTATGACTCATGAAAAAAACAAAAAGAAAATGAATCCAGTGCCGTATTTCCATCCCCCAGGGTCCAATGAATTGAAGTCAAACGTTTTTACCAGCGTGTTATGTGCATCCTGACATCTGGAAGTTGGAGGCTGGGGCAAGGGTAACAAGCCCAGCCTGTCACCTGCAGCTCACTCCGAGAGGACCTGCACCGCTTCAGTGCTCCCAGCTTCAGAGGCACCTTCACGAGTAACCGTAATGCACAGTCCACAAACAAGCATGAATTGCTCCAATATTACGTCATCACTTGGGAGAAAAAAGGATGGCTGACACGGAATGACCAACCTCCAGCCTTTACCATGGCTCTTTTCATTGTAACCTGGAGATCAAACTGGTGCCTGAACGCTGATTACTGCTTTTAACTGAGTATCGCAAGATCTCCTTTTCATGTGGTATGAGTAGTACCGTGCTTTTTCTGCCCTGGAAACCACGGCTGAAGCCCAGTGGTGAGGATTGGTAGGTGCGCATCCCTACGGCTCCTTGCAAGGAAATATGGGTTGCATTTTGGGCTGAGCCGAGCCTGCCTGGCAAGGTGACGTGCAGAGGAGATGCAGGTTATGGCAGGGAGCTCTGCCTTACTGTGGCAGGTTCCGACCGCTGGCATAAGCAGCACCCAGCGGTGCGGGACAGGAGACCCATCGTACCTGTCTTTAAGCACAGCTCATCAAAGTCGAAGCAGCAGCTGTTGTAGCTCTTGCACAGGTTGTCACAGCGGCAGCCAGGAGGCTCTGCCTCTTGAAGTTCAAAGCATCTGTTTTTGCAGGAACCAGAAGTACTGATCCAGGGGGAATCTGACAGGACTGTGTGGAACAAGAAACAGGGCAACATCTGTCAGGCCAGCAGTGGTGGGACGGGCAGCTCAGCCCCAAGCCACTCGGATGAGCAAAACCTTGTCTGCCTGCTATGGGATAGGGAGCATGAAGAGGAGAAGGGCTGCTTGAAAAAAAACAAAACAAACAAAAAAAGAGAACAAATTCCAAAAAGGTTGCTCTTTTTGTAGAGAAAAAAAAAACGGGGGGGCGGGGCGGCGGGGAAGAGGAAGCAGCCTTGCTGTGATAATGTCCTGCAAAGAAACAGCCCTGGCTTTACCTCTGCAACAATCAAGAGATCATTAGCAGAAATGTATTGAAGTCTCCAAGGCCCCATTCCAGGAGCTGCAGCTATTCCTCAGAAGCAGACCTTTGTTTTCAGAAACCAAGTGACATTTTCATGGCTGGCTGGGCAGTTTGCATAGGAAAGGGCTGTAATTAATCTTACATGCAGTCAGCAGGACTTGGTTTGCTGTACTAGAAGGCGCCAAATCAATGTCAAGTGTGAAAGAAAACTGCAAGATGCTCTATAAATTAATGGAGAGACAAAGCAAGGCTTTTTGGTGGGCTTCTGCAGAGCATTAAATTATAAAAACTTAATAAAATACAAAAGTATGTAAGAAATCAATATATTTGATGTATATAACTAAATGCAGGACTGCCAGTCTGAAAACCATGAATAATGTATTAGACTTCAATAATCTCTTTATTAGTAAGGGCCCTTACTGTCAAAGCTGATATGTACTTCTCTGCTCTTTTCTCAAAACTTAGTATTGTATAGATTTAAAATATTTTATACTTTTCTCCCATAAGAGAATCCTACATAGCAGCTTATATGAAGCAGGAAAATTGTGTGCCACTCTCCAGGGTTAATAGTATTTTATGAAATACACTAACGAATATATGTTATTCTTTAAAAACAGAGGTGTTCCAAGGAAAATTTCACAATGGCTATTGTTCCTTAAGAGACCTATTAAAATTGAGTCTTTGAAATTGTCTTGGGCCTTGTTTTCTTTTAGACCACGGTTTGGGTTTGGTTTTAGTTTTGGCAAACCTCACCATGATTAGCAGTATGATTTTAATAGGACTGATGCAATGGCACTTTTGGGAAACAGTTGCACTGATCTCCTCATATATATTTTTTCCCCTGCTCTTTTACATAGCTGAAAGTTTAGTCTCCACACAAACTGAGAGCAAATCTCTTCCCAAACAAGATCCCAACACCATGAGAATCAATGGACAAGAAGATGAAGGGGGAGTTTGGAGGTGACATTGTAGTAGCTGATGTCCCACCAGCTCCCATCCCCAGCCCTACTGCCCCGCCGCTTCCCTGGCGCTGGTTGGACACCAGCATAAACCACTTCAGGGAGAAAACCTGGAAGCAAATCAACCCTACAGCAAGATAATGAGTAAGAAAACCAAACCAACCATGGTTGTAGTCATGGATCATGGCAGTGGCAAGGCACATTCACGCAAGTTCTGGAAAAGGTAGTAGTAGACAACTATGTCTCTCTCTGCTTTTGTGGGTTTTTTCGATCAGGTAAGTAATGATCAGAGCAAGTAAGATCATACACACAGTAAAGTTTCACTCTGTAAGTACATACCCTGCAAGCATGCTCATAATGAGCCATCGGTATTTTGACTATCTAGAGTTCCAAGGAGTTAAAGGTCATGTATCTGTGCTGGCAACATACAGATCAGTATTTTCTTTGCTCACATAAATAGGCCACAAAGCTATGTTAGAAATTAATCACATGAGAATTGTTTCAAACACTCAGATTTCAGAGATATGAAGTCTTGTTCCTTATTCTTAATGACAGCTGCTTCCTGCCAAATGCTTCTGAAAATCTGTTGCTAAAGAATATTTCCATGTTAATTAACCTCTTCTACTACTTTCCTTTTTGGAAGCTAGGTGATATGTAATCGCAGATCCAGTAAGCTGCAAATCAAAGGTACTATGGACTCAAAGGTACTACATACTAGCATACCCTATGTATCCCTTACACTGTGGCATTGCCCTTTTCATTTCAAAGGGATGAGAGGGAGATCATTTCAGAAGATAAAAACCACACGTCAATGTGCGTTTAGGAAAGAGAAGGTGTAAATCTGACTGCAGGTTACATAAGGGACAGAGTCAACTGCAGCTCAAGGAATGCCTAGCTGTCGTAAAGAGAGGCTCATTTATCAGGAAACCACTGGAACAAATTGCCCGCAGAGGCTGTGCAATCTCTAATCTGGGAGGTTTTGAAGAACGGGTTAGAGCAAGATCTGTCAGGAGCACTTCAGTAATAACTGACCAGGTCTTGGGATATAGAGAAGGTCTACACGGCTGTTCAAGGTCCCCTCTAGCTCCATCTCCTATAACTGCAAGTAGGGTTTCCATTTCACATAAGAAAGGTTTAGCCCAGCTACCTTATCTGTTATTTTTTCACATCTGTTGACAAATGCTTTATTACTGATGTGACAAATTATCTCAAATTACTTAGCAAATTCAAGTCACACCTCCTGAGTCAATGTAGGACACTTTCCATATCACAGCACAAAAGAGGACTTGGTTTAACTCCTCTGATCTCTGAATACATTAAGATCGCTCCTTTGTTTATCACGCTTGACCTTGCCTTTGCAGCCAGACCATGATTTTCAGGTCGTGCACAATGCCGTGGCATGGGTACTGGTGCATGCAGAATAGTTTGAAAATATATCATCAGGAGCATTTTCAAATTAACAGAAGCCCCTGTACAGAACAAACTTGCACAATTTCCAAATCCTTTTTGAAATCCCTGCATCCCTCCCCAGGTCCTGCAATGTGACCATGCAGCAGGCAGAGGGACATGAAGATCCTCCCCTCCTTATTTAATACGTAAAGCTTTTCACATCTTTTTCCATGCATTCTATTTTTTTCCCAACTAAGCTCAAACCAGCCATCTAAGGGTTCTCTCTAATGTCATATGTTAGAGAGAGAAGTTACATAGGGCACTACTGCCTTCCTGATTCAGTCCATGGAGGTTAATACCTTTCCATTTTAAATGTGGCGTGTTTACCTTGGAAAGTGCCATATCAAACTACTTGCTCTGATTCTATCTGATTACAATATTTTTTAAAAAAACCAAATCCATTTACTTCCAGTAGTATTTCAATCATAGGACTACAAAATATAGACATGCTTACACAGACGTTACAGGAATCATAGAATCATAGAATCATAGAATCGCTTTGGTTGGAAAAGACCTTTAAGATCATCGAGTCCAACCTTTAACCTAACCCTCCCATCCCACCACTAAACCATGTCCCTAAGCACCTCATCTGTCCTTCTTTTAAATACCTCCAAGGATGGGGACTCTACCACCTCCCTGGGCAGCCCATTCCAGAGCCTGACAACCCTTTCAGTGAAGAAGTTTTTCCTAATATCTAACCTAAACCTGCCCTGGCGCAGCTTCAAACCATTAAAGGAAGGAGACTACCTGGTAAGAATTTGCCATTTTGGATCCTATGGAACTTATGTGGATCAAACAAATACCTACATAAAACATCTGGAACACCAGTTTTGCTAAATAATATTCATATTATGAACTTGCATTTCATTTTTCAGAATGCCATTGCAGTGAGTAGCATTTCAATGAGAAGTCACACAAAATGAGAAATACCTGCTGACTTTTCCTATATAACATATGACTCAATTTTTAATGACATTCTTAAAAATCCAGTGAGAAGGGGTACAAAAACCTCAGTGTTTCTCTTTCCAAAATTTGAGGTATCATCCTATCATGACCAAGGAACATGCTTCAAGAGAGTACTAAGGCCATTTTCCCTGAAAGTTCTCATAAAGATGTCTAGAAAGATCATAAAGCAAATCACAAAGGCAAAGTTATGAAAAAATGGGAGCCTTGGTTCTCTAATGTCTTTCAGAAATTTTAAGTCAAAAAAATAATTTCAATGAAATAGTTTTTCATTAAAAATATTAAACATCTCAAGTGTGCAAGGGCATATATATCTGTACACTGTAAAAACAGAACAAGGTGGGGGTTAGGCACTATGGTACTTCTTTGACATGCATTTTTAAGGAACTAGGGAAAAAAACCATGTTGCTCTTGACTCATAGATGAGTTCTATGCCAGAAGAAAACTGAAATTTCCTTCTAACCATGGCATACCCCTGGAGAAATAACGAATTGGACATATGCAGTAATGGTTGGTGAAGAGACAGTGTTTTGTCAATGCAAAATAATTCATTCTAGACACCAAGGAACTTGGAAATAAATAAGCCAAAGCAGAGTGGAGTTGAAAAAGAATTTATAACAATCTCTTATTCTGGATATTTCATTGCACTGGGCTTCTGAAGAAGTACCACTGGAAGTCATGCAACTAGGGGAGCCTAAATAGGTTCCTCCATCACAGTGTTTTATTAAGAAAAGCAACTCTCCAGTATAAACTTTTACTTTCTCCTTTAGACAGATGTGACTATAATACTTCATTCTTTGCCATCACATCCTTTCTTTTTTACTGCAATAAAAGTAACCAAGCTGCATAAACACAGAAGGGACAAAACTCTCCATTACTTTTCTGTCTCTCATTGTTGCACCCTGGACCAGGCTACTTCAATGCCAGGTTCTGGTCCAATCCCACCTGTAAGCAAATTCTCAACAGACTGCCAAAAGTACCTCATCTCCTGCCCTCTTGCAAGAGATCCTGTATTTCTTCCTATTTTCCTGGAATGCTGAGCTAAACCTCCTGCTATGGGAAAGAGCCTGCAGCTGCTGACCCCAGCCCTGGCGGCGCTGAAGGGTGCTGGCTGGCTCAACAGACTTGGCACCGATGAGCTCCAGTGGGTCCCCACTATCAGACCTTTGGGGCTTCAGTAAAAATCACCTGAGCGGCCCTGCCAAAAGCCTAGACGGTCACCAGCCAAAGCAAAGCAACTGGCAGTCATGTGTTGAAGACATGAAATGCAAATCCTTCACGTCACTGTTACACACACTACGCAACTGCCCTACAGTTAACGTACTAGAAGATAAAAATAGAAATAAATTTGGTCTTCCAAGCACCTTTTTTTTTTACTGTTCTATAAAGATCAAAAGCAACAGCCACTATCTTTTTGGTTACCTAAAATGCCTTTGCTCAGTGATCAGCAGCCCTGACTGTGGCTGTGATTAGGCACCAATTCCTGTGAAAGAGCAGGGAGAGGGGGACACAGATTCATTACCAGGAACACAACAAACTCCGGCCACGGTAAACAATTTTGTAATTAAAATTCACAAGCTATTAACCAGCTCTAAGTCAATGACCACAGGTTTCCTTTCTCCTGCCAAAGGGAGGAACAGAGACACAAGTCAAGCCTACTTTTTTTTTTTTTTTTTAAAGAAAAAAGACTAGTTTTCCATGTTATATATTTTTCCACTTGGACTATGCCTGAGCTCACAAAACCCTATACTGCCGCAGAATGCAAACAACAGTCCCTTCTGTGGCATGTCCTTGCTTTCCTCCAAAGAAAAAAGTCGGAGGCGAAAAGACAAACAGACGCCTGGGTGACAGCACATCTGGGCGAACACCTGCTCTGCTCTCCCCGGCCCTCTCCGCCGTCGGATGCCTGCCGTCTGCTGTTCACAAACCAGCATGACCTCAGGAGCCACAGAAATCCCCACAGCTTTTCTCACCAGCGCCTCTTGAAAGCATTAATCAAGTTTCTAGAAACCGCCTCAATAGCTACCAAAGTAAAACCGGTACCCTTAAAGCCATCGGGGTGTTTCTCTTAGCGCCAGAAGGAAACTGCGCGGAGCACAAAACATGGCAAATGCTACGTGGGAGCTGATGAGAGCGGTCTCTGCGAGACTGACAGTGCTCAGTCCTAAAATAAGCTAGATTTTCCATAGTCACATGCACACAGAGCAAAAGTTTAAGTAAATAGGAGACCTATAGGTGAGTCCCAAAGGTCAACTGACTCGGGCTCGGTGAGTTATTTATTCTTCTCTATATCCTAGAGGGAAAAGGAACAAGCAAACTACTGTTTCGGAGTAGGAGTGGTTTCTAACCACAGTATATAACGTAAGGGTATTGCGATGTACAATTTATGTCTGTTACTGTACCTGAGACCGGGCCCTCATCCCATTCTTCAGATCTCCTAAATCGATTTGTTGTAAATCCCATGCAGACATTTACTCCAAAGGCAAAAGCAAATAAAGATATAACCTGCAAAAGTAAAAGAGCAAAGTGAGCAAACTGTGCAAAAAGCAGGACGCGGGAGCCAAGAGCACTGCGATGAAAGGGGCAGGGATGGTCCTCTGTACATTGGAGCTCCCCGGCGCTGCAGTGCCCATCACCGGAGCAGCAGCTGACAGCGTCACCGTTGGAGAGTAACACAAACCAGAAGGGGTTTATGAATAAAACATCTCTGTCCGGAGCTGAAACGCTCCTTTTTGTAGGAACTTAAGGCAGGAGAGACGGGCTACTCCTCCTCTAAAAGCAAACACGCTCCTCTCCTCCCCTACCTGGTGCGAGCGGCCGCAGCCCGTCCCAGCCATCCCGGCGGGCTCTCGCCAAGCCTGCGCTGCGCCGCCGCCTTGTCCTTACAGCGAGCGCGGAGCTCTCCTTGCTCTGGGAGTTCGGGCTATTAGCTACGAGCAATCCCACCTGGTGAGGTTGACAGGCTCGTGTGATTTGTCCAGGGGGTGATTTCATCATGTTTCACTCACAAATCGCAGCTCCGAGTGCAAGAAGCTCCCGGCATCATCCCTCGCTGCGCCCTCCCCCCAAAGACGCACGCACACCCGCGCTTTTATGTGGTTTCCCCTGGCAAAGCAGGGCTTTCTGATGTTGCTGCGGCCAATAGCTGCTCCTGCTCGTTTTATTCTCCTCGCAAAAGTAACATGGTTAAAAGAGAAACCAAATGCCTCTCCATCTGGCGCGGAGAAGAAGGGGGAAGCTCACTCGGGGCTGCGAAACGAAATATCCCGG
>NW_009259239.1:1910214-1920434 GCF_000687185.1 Egretta garzetta | reverse complement strand
GGCGGTCCCAGGCTCGGATCGATGGAAGTGCAAGCATTTTTTTCTGAATAGCTGGAAACCGCAGACTTCCAGAAAGGAAGGGAAGTCACACGTTCCCTCTGCCCCACATTTTCCCATTTTCATCAACAACAGCAGAAAGCTCGGCTGTTTGGATAAGGACTTCTATTTACAAAGCAAATGATAATGCTGAGCAGAATTATGGTTCAAATCAACGGCTTAAATATTATTTGCCAAGGCAAATTATTTACCAGTGCAGTTCGCCACTTTTTTTCTCTGATGAAAGCTTCTCTTTCATTAAAGTGTTTACTAACAATTACATTTAAAGGGACAGAGTCAAGGTTCTGAAGCCCTCGGATGGACTGAGCTTCCCTTGGGACCTGTCCCACATTCTATACTGGCATTAAGAAACACAGGACAGTTTTCTTAAACTACCTTGCAACATTAAACAGGTACAATTTTGAGCTTTGTTTAGGAGTACTTTTTACCTGCTGCAATATCTGTCCTTCCCCACCGTGTAGCTTTACAGGGCAGTGGCTAAAGTGCCCTCCTCTTTGCTACCCTCCCAGCCTTTGCGAGGAGCTCATCCTTTTTAGGCAGTTTCTTGACCAAAAGTTGCTCCGTTTTCACTGCATCTTTGCACTGTAAGCCTCAGGGGCACTGCAAGCCCCAGGGAAATGTCATTAGCCTGAGAAAATCTACATCTTAGCTACACCAGGACATTGTATTCCTCTCCCTTGCACAGACCAGGACTGTGCAGTCAAGACCCATCTTCTAGCGTTCACTTCATCACTTACCTGGGTTGAAAATGAAATAGGTTGCAATAGGCAATATTTTTCTAGTAAAAAAACTGCACGGGGTTTCTAAAGAAAAGTAATCGCCCACATTTTTACTAGCTGTTCCTATAAAATTCTTCATCCTTAGCCTCTGGTATATCCTGCAGTTAAACAGCCTCCCCCCCAAGCACAAGGTAAGTACAGCCACGTGTGGTGGCAGCAGAAGGGAAACCAAAGATGTCACAAATACAGTCGCTCAGCGGTGCTGCCTGTCTGTCTCAGCTAATGAAGTTCAAGATTTCACGGGCAAAACATGGGACTCAGCAGCCTCAAGCTCTCCTCCAGCCTGGGACCCTCGGGTCACCGAATGACCCAGGCAAAACGCAACCAAATTTTCAAATCTGGTGGCCAACTCTGAGTGCCCAAGCCAACACATCCAGCCTCATTTTCGGAGATGCTGAGCCTTTGCTGTTCCTGCATATCTTCCTAGCACACAGGTCCTCAGTTCTTTTGAAAGACAGTTCCTCCATAAGTTAAAAATGGCCACCCAGAAAAGCAAAGCAAAAAACACAACCAAAAAACACAGCATCATGGATGACAGCTACTGATTTAAAAATACATATTTCATTTTTCCATTCATGCAACCTCTCTGGAGTTTGTAAAATGCGCAATTTCATGTAAATGGAGGAGCTTGTTTTATGTTCCCTGGTGCATGCTACAAGTATATTATATTAATTAACCTCCTTTGTAATATCCTTTAGAACTATAAATGATGACGACTCTGAAACTGCTAATCTTTTTCATATGTGTTATGTAAGACACATTTTCCAGTAGCTCTGAACTGACCGCATACTCAGATGCACAATCATCTTTTTGTCACAAGGATTCTGCCTGAAGCCACCCCACAGATGCACAAGGAATTTATTAGCATAAACAAGGTCTAATGATTTTGTTCAGGCAAAATTTCACTGCTGGGATCGCTGGCAATTAACTTTTTTAGCAATTAATTGCCATTTTACTCATCAGAGTAGGGAAGACTAAAGCTGAAATAATGTATTCCTGGCCCAAGAATGCAGTGATTCAGTGCAAGTTTTAGGGCTTAAATGAAACACATTAAAAAGGAATTCTGACAAGATCAACAGAATATTAAATGCCTCTTCATCAGTTCTTGTGCATAAGAATTGGCCTTTGGCTTTTATGGCTTATATGAGCATACTGATTATTATTTAACTCGGGATGCAAAACTTCCAACCAGCCACTAGGTGACACTTTAAATGAGAAATTCATCTTGTAACATTTCCACAGTTACAAGCATCCCCGTGCTGCTATTGCACGGACTTAATATAAGAAAAGCAATATTTACAGTCTTACATATAAAACTGGTTTTTTTCTTGAGCAGTTTTTTTTTAATGAGAAAAGAAAATGCAGAGAAATCAAGGTTGTTGGCTGAGTCAGAGGCTGGGGATGGAGTGGGCTCTAGAGAAATGAGCCTTTTTAGCTACTCGTCTCTGCTTTGCACTGCTGGGTGCAGGCACACTGGCTGCCCGGGGGGCCGGGGTGAAAGCTTCCACTGTGCTTGACAGCAGCATGAGAGGCAGAAAGGCGAAGGACTTCTCCAGATTGTCCCAGAGCTCTCACACCCCCCGCCCCCAAACACAGCTTCCACATATTGTTGTGGCCAAGGAAAACACTTGGTTGGGTACATGAAATAGCAATTTCACAGAACCAAACGTTTTGATAAACTATAGAAATTCAAGCAGTGTCCACATCAAGTCTCCTCAGATACAAGCACTGTGAAACCAAATAAGCTTCCAGCAGCCAAAGCGAGCACGGGAAGATGTGGGTACCTTGCTGAAACTACCCTGAGGCTTTTTAGCAAAACCAAAGAGACACGACCATAACTAGAACAGCTGATTCCTGTCTATAGAGGACTTTAAACTATATTTTTATAGGACTTCATAGATCAACCCCAAATATCTCTGGCACTCGGCCAGCCCAGTGACTGATAAACAAGATGGAGAAGGAAGGGAAGGCGAATGTGTGAGGGCAAGGACAGCAAAAGGACAGCAAAGCCAGCCAGGGTCAGCAGTTTGATGACAAAAAGAGAGGCGAGAAGAGCAAGAGTCAGTGCAGAAGGGGGATGACCTGCAATGAGCAGTCCCTCAGCTGAGACCAGCCCAGGATCCAGGCTACAGCCACACGCAGGAGCCCAGAAATGTGATTGCACAGCCTGGGTATGCAGGAAAAAATACACACGAGCTGCTGAAGGACGGGGACTTGTATCTGCTCAGCTTGTGAGAGTACCACTGAAGCTCCCAAAATAGGGTCACTGACAAGTCCTCTTTACCTGATGGAGGGAAAACACTCCATCAAGTGACAGATTTCAAATTGGCAAACTGGCTTCGAAACAAAAAATTATGATCTGATCATAAAAGGCAGGAGAGGACACAGATGTTCGCATGGATGCATTAAGGGGGCAGGCAGGGTATAGAGGAAAAGAAGCTTTTAGCAGAGACAAGGGTCAGACCATCCCTTTCCTTGGGCTTTAGGACATGTTGTGAGAGTTGCAGGACCTTCTGCAAGTATCTTTTTTTTCTTACATATGTAAAAGTTGTGTTTTGTCAAGGAGGCACTTTCCCTGGCAGAGGGCACAGGACTGACTGCCGGGGAGCTGGAGCTGCACCACCATGCCCATGGCTACCCCGTGAGGTGGGGAAGACCCACAGGCCAGGCTGTGCTTGTAAAAGTGCACCCTCCTCACCGCAGTCCCCCAGCACCCCCTGACAGCACCTCCTACCCTGAGGAACAGTCGCCAATTATCTGTCTGCTCATCACCACCCTGGGGGGAAAGGTATGCAAACCATAGTGCCTGGTGCACCAGAGGAGCATGCTGAGGACAACTTTCTCAACCAGAAACATCCAGAAAGGTGTGCCAGACCCTCAGGGATGATCATGGACAAATTAAAGTCTTTACAATTGCAGTTTGCTGCAGCCCAAGCCCTGAGGCACCAAGTGTCTTAGGCACCTATTGGCCCATCAACATTTCTGAGCACCCTACATAACACCTGCAGGGTTCACAGGGCTGGGAGCTGAGCATCTGAATCCAGCCTGAATCTCACTGAGGACGACCAGCAAAGCACGTTGCATTCCTTCTCATCTCACCCTCATGAAAGTGCCCTCCCAGGAGAGCTACCAAACCACGTCCTGCATAAAACACAGTCTGAAACTGAGCCTACGTGCTCTGCCTTCCCAGAGAGAGAAAAGGAACCGCCAGCCAAAGGAGGACCTGAGTCCCAGTGTCTGCTTTACTCATCTAAAACATTTAGACACTGACTGGGACAAGGACTGAAACCCCATGGGTAGCCTGCTGAATAAAGGAGGGCATAATGCAGCGCAGGACTAATTCTCTCACACCTCACATCAGATATGGCAGCTTCAGTGGCTAAACGAGGGCTGTGGATTTGGCAAGAGCACTGCAGCTCCTGAAGCTGCCTCTGATGCCTGTGGAGGGGCCTTAGCTCAAGTTCACCCTACACACGCCATCCCCATCTGCACCCCCACAAGCAAAGCAAGATTTACAAGCCAGGTCACATCTTTTGTCGGAGCAGCTAGGTTAGCTGAAAAAAGAAGACAAGTTTTCAGTGACCTGAAGCAAGCTGTGCGTGCCTGAATGCCTGCCCCTCTCCCCCCAGCAACGGTACAGCTAATAGACCGGCCGCTCCAACACAGGGTTCCTCACCTTGCCCTGTGACCTGCACGTGTGACAGCTACAGCATTAACACTGGTCCAACATATATATACCTTCATCATCTCCAGAGAGACTAACATTTTCCCAATTCAGTTTCTGGACAATGTTATCATTATGAAGCAGCACAAGTACTTCACTAAAATGCACTGAGTTCAGAACTGTATTCCTTAAGATAATCATACATAAAAAATCTAGCATGCTGCAGAATAAAAACTGTTCCAATGATGAAAAAATCACCTCTTCATGGAGGGGATGAATGAGTGAAACACGGAGCCAAGGAGCCCGTAGGTCTTTTTAACGTGGCCCATGCGAGGCTAAGTATGTCTTCAGGTCCTCACCCTTGCTTCCCACTGTTTGAGATGGTGACAAGTATCACAGGTGCCCATCAAGAGCTTTACATCCATCTTTTTAAAAGAGCTGTAGACTTCAGCAGTGTGGAAATCACCCACCTACCCCCTGACAGTAGTCTGGAGGTCTCAAGGGCCTTGCATGGTACCTTGTACGTGCTACACACAATCACTGTCAATTTATTTGAATTTTACAAGTGATATAATCTATTCCATCCTGCAAAAAGCATAGCCCTTTAGAAACAATGAGCTAAAGCTAAAAGAGAAGAGGAAAAAACCAAAAAACCACAAAACCAAAACGAGAATAAAGATGGGAAAGCTACTCAAAGATGCAAGAAAGCAGGTTTTCTAGACTTCAAATCCTGTGCCTGGTTTCTTTGTGTAACTTGCATGTACATCCTTTACCATGTTCAAACCTTTCTCCATAGAGTATTAGCTTTGGATTTCCTGGGTATATAAAACTTCCTGTGGGGACTTCAATAATCCTGTAACATCTCTCTCCTACTTAATCATATTTACCCTCAGCCCAGACTCTATTTTGGCACAATTTTCAAGCTCAAGGCTTGGTTATGATTAAAAAATTTCCAAGTGCTAATCTCTTCCCTACAAGTCAAATGTGGATATAATTAATACTGTTTTGTTTACTTTGAATTTGTTTTCTTTGCCAAACAAGAGTTTCTGTTTGTTTGTTTTATATCTCTCTTTTTTTAATGTTTTTGGCACTTGAATCAAAAAGGTATTTTAATTAATATTTTTCTTCTCGTTAATCTAAAAAAAAACACTGGTATTTTCTGAATAGCAAAACCCTATTTGATTTCAGCTTAAAGAGATATGTGTCCAGGAATATTGTTCTCAACTTGCCTGCAGTTGAGGCTTTGGACATCCATGCTCTGCAGCGCTGATACTTCGGGGGAAGAAGCAAAGTGGGATCAGGCTGGAAACAGGATTTCCCCACAGCAAACAGGGATGTGCCCTCACATGGGCAGATTTTCATAGACTCATAGAATGTTTTGGGTTGGAAGGGAAACCTAGAGGTCATCCAGTCCAACCCCCCTGCAGGAGCAGGGACACCTCTAACCAGATCAGGTTGCTCAGAGCCCGGTCCAACCTGGCCTTGAATGTTTCCAGGGATGGGGCTTCCTCCACCTCTCTGGGCAACCTGTTCCTGTGTTTCACCACCCTCATTGTAAAGAATTTCTTCCTTACATCCAGTCTAAACCGACCCTGCTTCAGTTTAAAACT
Source organism: Egretta garzetta (assembly GCF_000687185.1). Lineage (NCBI taxonomy): Eukaryota > Metazoa > Chordata > Aves > Pelecaniformes > Ardeidae > Egretta > Egretta garzetta. The sequence goes on along the minus strand of NW_009259239.1, from coordinate 1,914,324 downwards.
CTTACCCCTTGTCCTGGCACAGCTGGCCCTACTAAAAAGATTTTCCTCCTGTTTCTATGCACAAGGAGTCATCTCAAGACTGAAGAACTGGCTTGCTGTTATGGTGACCTATAAGTGTCTATACCTGTGAAAGCTTTTTTTGGCATGGTAAGTGAAAACATGAACATAGGGCAGGCTGTGGCAGTGGTGTAGTTAAGATAAAAAAAAGCTGTGGGCCTCCTGGGGCTTGAATCTACTTCACGTGAACACAATTCCAACTTAAGTTCAGAGCTAATTTATTTGCCTAGGGACTGCAAGACTGCACCACTAAATGCAATCAGTCCAGCATAAAGAGAATTAAATCCTCTACTAAAAAAAAAAAAAATCCTGAAGAAATTAGGACAGCTGAAGAAGAAGAGATGAGCTCTGAAAAAGAAGAATTGCAATTATTAAAAGCTGGCTAAAGTCCCTGATCTGATTCACTGAGCAGCCCATGAACACTTAGGTGTAAGAGGATAGAATAGGAACTGCACAGGCTTCTGCCCAAAGAAAAATGCATAAAATGAGGACACAGCTAACATTGTCACAGACTTAGCCCCATCCACAACCCCTTTTTGGGGGTACTGATTTATGTCATAGCTGAAAGACACATCTTTATAACTCACACAAGCTTAAGCTATCCTCAGCCTTTGAGAGGGGTTAAGTATTTGACTAACTTGGAAGTAACTGGGGTTTCTGCCCTTTTCCTTCAGAATAGACTTAAAACCAGCAGGTAGAGTCCAGATACCAAGCATCTACTAGCAGCCCTGGCAGACAGGCTAGTCCTTGCCATCGCTTCCCTCCCTCTCAGCCCAACCAACCATTCCTAGGGCCACACCGCGAGTCAAAACAGGTTAAAAAATTCCCCTCTTTTGACAGGTTTTGCAGTCAGATGAGTTCCCTGCTCTGGTCCTCAGCAGCGTGTCCGTGAAAGGCAGTGAGCTGCAAGCTGCTACTGCTTCTGAACCCCAAGCCGGGTACCGTAAATAAGCAGCATCCCATGGCCAGGGGAGCGGAGGGCAGAGCATGGACGAGCTCTTCTCTTCCCCCCAACCTGCTGCCGCTCCCAGGGGAGCGGTGTCACCGCAGCATACGCTCGGCTCTCTGCATTTCTTAACATGCATCTGCTGCTGCCTCTTTTAATGGCAAAGCACAAAAGCATAAAACAATTGCCTATTACTTTTTAGGTCATTTCGGACAGATGGGCTACTTTCCAAGCATCACAAATTTTCCTCAGTTGAACCGTGTCACCACCACTTCAGTTGAATGCCAGCTTTTTTTTTTTTTTTTTAATGATTACAGCTGAGTGCAAAGATGACAAATGTAAATACAAAGAGAAAAACATCCTGTTGGAACAGTACTCCCTGTTTTCTCCGGGTGAGAAAAGTATAAGCGATATTTCAACAACAAAACAAAGTGATCCATTGCTGGATCTTTTTTTAAACCCATATCATAAAGTGTAATTGAATAAATTTCAAGCTCTGCAGGAATTTTTGTATGAAAAAATGAAGGAAAGTGCTAGAAATCAAAAATATGCAACTCTGTGCTAGCATGGATTTGCATAAGGATTATCGGGGTATTTTGATGTAAATACTTTTTTTCAGCATAAAACTTTGGAAAGGAATAAAGAATAATTTTTTAATGGATTAAACAAATAGACTGTAGGTTTTTTTTTACTTAAATATTAATGGATCCCATAAATATTTTTAAGCAAATAATCGTACTGAGTTAAGTTTTGTTTAACTCATCTTTTTTTTCATCTAGCAATACAAGATTTTCAGAGAGAATTGGTTCCTCAGTTTAATGATTGCTGACTGCTGTAAAACAAAAGCAGCTCTGCTTTGCTCAGCTTTCACAGAAGGCTCCCCACCCCAGTAAATCTCTTTTTTCACAGCAGACAAAGACTAAAGTCAGCTTGAAATTATATTTGTTGAAGTTTCTCAGGGCAGAGACAGATGTTCCTGTGCATCCACAGAGAGCCTGCAAAACAGCTGGTACAATTTAATTTAGCATCCTTTCACTGTCCATTGCTAACTCATCTCCAAGACACTTCAACCAAGCACCTTTGAAGTCAATGTCTAATCCAACCCACGTAAAAAGGACTTGGAGGGTGGGGAGAGTGGAGACACCTTTTCCAGCAGTAGCTTTGCCAGTTGAAGGAAAGGCCTCCAGGGCCTGCTGTCCCTGCTCAGGTGTGTGAACCCAACATTTCATCCTTTCAGGTGAGGAGTTGCCCAGCCCAGCTGCTCCTCCCCCACCTCTGCACCACACTGACCATGGGAGTTCCACTGCTTGGGTGATCTTCCTCCAGCCTGGTGCCGAGGAACACTATGATTAAATCACCTTTAAAAAACCCAACCCAAACCAAACCAACACATGTTGGGTAAATAAACCAGGATGGACAATGGAGACAGGCAAGGAGCAGCAGTATCTTCAGGTGACAGCTGAAGTCAGCAGAGGAGGAGCACCCTTACCCCTGGGGCAAAGTGGGTTCACTTTGCGCTGAGCAAAGGCAAGAGCACATACAAGCTTCCTCTGTGGTAGCTTAAGCCACGACAGCTGTTTTGAAAATGAGTATTGCACTATAACCTCGTGTTCATACCCCTGCTTGCAGGCACCTAAGCCTGCTGAAACATCGTCTTGACTCTGCAGATAATTCAGCGTGGCTTTGGAAACTATCAGATGAAAAAAAACAACAACACTAGGAAAGCTTCTGCTGTCGTTGCTTCGCATTCTGACGCATTAGAAATAAAACAAATAAGCCAACCCCAAAGCCTCGTTGCGTAAGGGCAGGTGGAAGTGCAGTCGGGCGGCAGCGCTGTGTTAAGGAGCCAGGGCAGAGGGCACAGGGCAGAGGCAGGGGAGGCTTTTGGAGAGGCATCAGCTTCAGCAAATACACCGGGCCTGACGCTGCCAGCAGCAACTGCCAGGACAGCACAGTAGATGAAGAGCACCCCATATCCCATGACTGTCACAGCCATCTCCTACCATCCATGGAGAAACTCTGGGCTGGCTGGGCAGAGCAATGGAAGGGCAAAAAAAACATCTTAGTGTTGGGCGTGAAAAGAGACAAAATGTATTAGGAAAACAGAACTTTGGAGATTCCAAAAGCAAATCTTTCCTTCTTGTTCCCTCTGTTGTGGAGCTTGGGGTGAGAAACTCATCCTTGTGATCTCTGTTCTATTGTAATGCCCTGTTTCAGTTGTACTCTACCACATCAGTTCAATATAAGTTAAGGGACATAAAAAAATTAGAGCCTATTTAGGTGCATTGAATTTATGTGGTCAAGCAGGAATTGAGCAATGAATCCTTTTGGACCTGGCAGCCATCTGAGACTGGGACCCTACAGGTTGTTTCCTTTAGGAGAGGACTTAGCTTGTGGCATCAAGCGATTCTTTGGTACAGTCCTGTCATTTACAAAGAATGTACCAAAAAATGCCATTTCCCTGGGCAGGGAAAGGAATCCTATTGTTTTGGATATCCAAGAGGCACTTAAGGGCTTCTTACATTTATCCTGACTGAAGGGCCATCAGCTCCAAGGGAAGTTCACCCAATTTAATGGCAGCAATCCCTTCCCTCTGTTCCACCTCAAAGGGGCCACCTTGCCTGGGGTTTGCCTGTTGTCTTCGCTGCCACCTTAGCTGTGCAGCCGCAGCATCGAAAAAAAGGAAAGCAAGCATTTACAGGTTAGAGCAACTGAATTATTTACAGAGTGTTGTTTCATCAGGACGTTTTTCTCCTCACCCCTCGTAGTGGCTATATTTTCATCCACAGGATGGTTTTGGTTGTATCAGACAAAATTCCTTCTGGGGGTGCAAAGAGAGCCGTTGAGGAATGCCCAAAATGACCGAGGAAGCCATAACTCTCCTGGGCTGAGCCACAGGCTTCCCATGTCACCTGCTGCAGGTACCAGACAGCAGCCACAAACTCATACTCTTCTTCCTCCAAAGATGACTGAACCAAGCCATGAGCCCTCAGCACAAGAAGGGCATGGCACTGTTGGAGCGGGTCCAGAGGAGGGCTACAAAAATGATCCGAGGGCTGGAGCACCTCTCCTACGAGGACAGGCTGAGAGAGTTGGGATTGTTCAGC
>NW_009259239.1:1816962-1910090 GCF_000687185.1 Egretta garzetta | reverse complement strand
AACACTGGAACGGGTTGCCCAGAGAGGTAGTGGAGGCCCCATCCCTGGTAACATTTAAGACCAGGTTGGACGGGGCTCTGAGCAACCTGATCTGGTTAGAGGTGTCCCTGCTCACTGCTGGGGGGTTGGACTGGATGACCTCTAGGTTTCCCTTCCAACCCAAAACATTCTATGATTCTATGATTTATACAGCCTATGAAGTCTTTAGGTATTGCACCCAACATCCTTCACTGATCCTGACACAGATGAGGGGCAGGACACCTTTGGCTATTCCCACCATCCCAGTCACCTCTGAGGCCAATGCTGACTTACCAAACCATGGACTGGTGCAGCCAGAGGGGCAGCAATTTGTTACAGTCCCTGCAGTTGCAATCAGAGTTTCTCTGTCCCAGCTTTCGTTGCCCTGACACTGAATTTGGTGCAGGGCTGATCCCTCGGTCCTTCTGCTGCTGCCACAACATGGGTTCCTCACCACCATCCTGTCCTAGCTCCAGTAACCCACACCAGCCCTTGGCCCATTCCCCCATTCGCCTGCCACAGTCAGAAAAGATTTTCAAGCTGTCATATTCAGGGACATACAGCTAATATGACTAAAAAGGTTTTTCTGCAAGGGGACCTACACAGCAATAGGTGAGCAAAAATTCTATAGATGGTAACTTCTACCTTGAAATTCACTTTATTGTCTTTGCCCTTTTTACTGCAAGTTGTCGAGAGTGCTGGTGCATCCTGCTGCGCCAAAATCTCCTTGAGGCAGGACTCACTTAAATAGAGCAGTTTGGAGCAATTCTGCAGAGCTGAGCTGCTGGAGTCAAGTGACTGCAACACAAGTCGTGGGATGGGGTGTCCCTAGGCTGTATTCCTCCCCTCCGCTTTGTTATGCTGTTTGCAAAATGGTGAGGGAAGTGTTCAAATCCCGTCCCAGGTTTGCACAGAGCTCTCCGTAAAACCTGGAGTGATTCCCTGTGGAGCCCGTTCGGAAATGTCCTGCCTGCACTGACCCTGACAACTTTTGCTACAGCATGGGCAGAGCAGTAAAATCATCCTTTCTTCAGGTCCACGTGTTTCCCCGTTGCAAATTATCCCTGTTGGGCAAAAGAATGACCTGTTGGGTTGGTTTGTGTGTAAACACAAGCATATGGACCTGTCTGGGAACATGTCCCCATGGGTATGTGTGTGTGCACTGAGCCAGGACTAACCCATGGGGACATGTTCCCAAAAGCATGCCCTGCCCTGTCCCTATAGCTACCTGCATTTCGACACATGCCAATACAAAGCCAGAAGCTTGAAAGATCAAAGCGTTAGGCCAAAATGCCTGTATGAACGAAGTGGTATCACCCGGGACAGTTAATATATCCCAAATTCTTTGAGCACCACAGGGATGAGAGGAAGGACTTTGGTTGAACGTGCTATTTAGCAATAAGCAGCAAGAGTAAAGAGCTGTGAAGAGAATAAAATGGGAAATTGCAGTAATGGGGATGGGACATAGCTGCTGTGGGAGGGAGGGTTTCAGGAGAAGGATGGCAGGAACAACTCTGGCCATGTTCCACAAATGATGTGTAGGTTTCTACGCCAGATGATGTAGGAGGAAAAAATAAGGTAATGTTCAAGGATGAGTTCCCAAGAACTTCTCAAAAAAAAAAAAAAAAGAAAAAAGAGAAAGCCAGTGAAGAGGTGAGGGATAGCAAAGCCACAGACGTCTTCCAAAACTAGAAGGCTTTCAGGCCGGGGCTGCCCCATGCCGGACACAGCCGGTTCCAACTGACCCCACCCTGGGGCATGGCTGAGCCCCACAGCCACGGTGGTGGCACATCTGGGAAAACATTGAAAAAAGAGTAAAATATACTGTGCAGGTAGTGAGGAGTGAGGGGAAAATTGTGAGAAAGAGCCCAGCAGACACCATGGTCATGAAGAAGGAGGGGAGGAGGTGCTCCAGGCGCCGGTGCAGAGATTCCCCGTCAGCCAGAGGCAAATACCTCAGTGAAGTGGGTTTATCCTGAAGGACTGCAGCCTGTGGAAAGGGCCCACGGTGGGGCAGGGAGACGTGTGAGGAGGAAGGAGCAGCAGAGCAAGGCTGTTATGGACCGATCACACCCCCCCATGCTGCCTGGGGTGGTGGGAGGAGGTGGAAGAATCAGGAATGAAGAAGTGGGGCCTGGGAAAAGGGCAAAGAAAGGTGCTGGTTTAATTTTTGTCTTTGCTTCTTACTATCTAAATCTATTTTAATTGGCAATAAATGGAATTAATTTTCCCCAAGTCGAGCTTGTTTTGCCATGATGCTAATTGGTAGGTGATCTCCCCGTCTTTATCTCAATCCATGAGCTTTTCCATCTTATTTTTTCCCCCTGTCCTGTTGAGGAGGGGAAGTGAGAGAGCAGCTGGGTGGGCATCTGGCAGCCAGCCAAGGTCAACTCACTACAGCTTCCTATTAAAAATCGCTACAACATATTATGAAATTACATAAACAAGGGAGAAAGCTTATAGATGAAACTTTTGAGATACTTCACAATAAAAAGAGTGGAAGGAGGGCATGAAGTCTCCCACAGAAATGAAAAGAGAGTGGCTGGACAGACTCTGTATTAGAAGAGGAGGCATCTGGGGACATAATTTCTGTCCCAGTCATGGATATAGGGCAGATCCATCTGCAATAGGAGAAAAGCTCTGTTTGGCTTAAACAGGGTGAAGAGACAGGAGCTGACTATACCTGCTACTATTTTGTAATTTTAATCTCTTTTGATCCAATTTTTCATGTACAGCACTAGCAACTGGAACTTCTAAGCAATTCCTCACTTCAATACTTTGAAGTATCAAGCCTGCTAGGACAGAAGACCATTTACCACAAATCTTTCTCATGGAATTTAAACAGTACACAACAGCAAAATATTTCTCCAACGCCGATAGAGTCCATGTGTATTTATTTCTATGTTTACATTTCTTTGTGCACCGAAGTGACAGTGACCCCGTTCTCATTTACTCTAAATGCATGGAGTGCACAAAGTTTCATGGGTTTTGAGACAAAGAAAGGCTGTGAGATCATTTGGTCCAACACCCTGCAAACACAGTCATCATTTCACTGCGTGGTAAGTCCAGGGGAGGGTGCATCCCAGCTGGGCTGGTGCGGGCAGCATGGGGAGAGCGGCGCTGGGGGGTTCAAAAGCCCCCGTCTCGCAAGGTGCAGCAGAGGTCAAGGATGCTGCCAACTTTGCAAGCACGTGAAAAGCAGTTTGTGTTACTGGTGTGTCCGCAATAACAGGCTGTGCTCCATTTCCATGAGTGAGCCATTAATTTGGTGAAGCACCATAAATGAACACTTACAATAGCGCATGGGAATCGGACAAGGTGGTGCGAGCCCCAGTGCTGCCAGGAGCAGTCTCATGCCACTGCCTTTCATTCATCTCTCAGAAATATTCATTACCTCCACTTCCAGTTCAGCTAATGTCAAAGGATTACATCTGGCATCCTTGGGCAAAGGCTGCTTGCGAGCGCTGTTATTAACAGCTACAGCTTTCGAGAATGATCCTAACATATCTTTATCTATCTGGCATTCAAACTCAGCTGGCATCCTTGATGAATAATTAGAAACATCCCCACAACAGTGACTTTAAACTCATAGTTTAACCATCATTACATCCTCTGAAATAAGGCAAGATGTTGTAGCTTAAATGTTGCTTCGCAAATGGAGCACTGTTCTGGTTTTTTAGCATCCTCTACATGCCTGCTAGGAGGAAATATTTCTACAGCTTTGGACCTCATGAGAAGCTCTTTCTTAATCTAAAAATGTCTGTAGCCATCCCTGAACAGTTCGGGAGGTCACCTGTGGGCAGCCACTGCTAGGGGCAGAGTCGGCCTCTTCTTCCTTTTAAGGGTGGATGTCATGAGGATGGAGCCAGACTCTTCGCAGTGGTGCCCAGTGACAGGACAAGGGGCAATGGGCACAAACTGAAACATAAGAGGTTTCAGTTGAATACAAGGAAGAACTTCTTTACTCTGAGGGTGACGGAGCACTGGAACAGGCTGCCCAGGGGGGTTGTGGAGTCTCCTTCTCTGGAGATATTCAAAGCCCGCCTGGATGATGTCCTGTGCAACCTGCTCTAGGTGACGCTGCTTTAGCAGGGGGGTTGGACTAGATGATCTCTGGAGGTCCCTTCCAAGCCTTGCCATTCTGTGATTCTGTGATTCTGCAATTCCTTTTAGGTACCATCAGCACCGCACTACCTCTCCCTAACCCCCAGGCCCTACTCTACCATCCCCCAGCCCACCTCCCCACAGCACGTCCCATGGGGAGGGCTGGAGCCCTCATGCAAGGTGCAGACAGGGCCTTGACACCGCTCAGAAGAGGGGGAGCAATGCCTGCTTTGCATCAGAAATGCTCTATTTTTGAATCTGACAAGTCAGCGCCCCACTTCAACTTGCAGAGCTCAGCGTTTCCATCGCAGATGTGGTGGCAATAAGGAGCAGGCTGCGCAGCACCGACACATGCTGACAAGAAGCTTGCATAGATCAGCAGTAATTAAAAGCAAATCTCAATTAAATTCTAAGCAAATCAGAAGCAAAAGAGACTCAAAAGAGGGACCCAACGATTTAAAATCAGAGTAATCAAAACCCTTATGCGTCCAACCATGTGGAGGAGAACTACAAGGCATGCACTCTCTTATTAACTCCCTATCAACTTGCCTCTCTAATCAGGACTTTACATTCTTGGCATGGGGAGTTATGAAAAAAAATTACACATCTTTGAGGTGTTACTGCCCTGATTAAAGAAATTCATATATTTCCTTTGGAGAAAAAGGCTTAGGTAGAAGCGCCTGTAATAGGAACCTTATTTAAAAAGACTGCCTTTAAGCCCAGGACTTTGCCAGCGAAGCTCCAGACGCTGGAAATTTTAATATAAATCAAAAGCCAAGTGATGTGGGAGTTTTAAACTCATAATTATATATTTTCATAATATTAATATTGTAGGAGGTAAATACAAACAAAACCCAAGGTACTTTTCTTGTGTCTGGGATGGGTGCCAATTTTAACATTGCTATAAGGTAATGTATATGAAAGATAGTTCATATTAAAAAGGTTGAGAGAAGACATCTTCAGAAGTCAAAACAGGCTATAAGAGATCTACTATGATTTTTAAAATACATTTTCTTTTCTGTGCATTAAATAATACTTTCTACTTTAGTTATGAAACAGAGCACTTCCAACACCACCCCTGAATGCACACTGAAAGGACTTCCAACTTGCCAAATCCCAACCCAAGTTGCACTTGGCAAAAACACATTCATGCTACTTCATAGCCTGGCTTTGCTCGTAATTATATTTATTTAAGACTACTTCAACAAGCCAGAAAAACAGACAGGGTGAAAGGGGAGGGAAGATGCTCCTACCGTACCAGCGGGTCTTTTTTCTCCATGACTGAAGCTTGACGTGGAAACTTTGCTTCGCCCTGGCCCTGACAGTGGCTCCCAGCAGATACGCTTGCCCGGGGAGGTCGTGGGCTGCCTTGGCCCCGGGTCGGCTCCCGGGGGCCTGCCTGGCCACCCTGGGCCCGGGATCCCAATCCCGATGCCGTGCGGCTGAAGTCAGGGTCCAGCTGCCCCGGCGGCACAATGGCTCCATTGGGAGATAGCTGGGGGACAAAGGCGCTGCTTTCAGGAAGGATTTTATATGCACACATGTGACCTTTGCCTGAAATGACTCTATGGAAAGCGTCCCTGTCCTGAAGATCTGCTTTCAAATGCAGCGGTCTGAGGCGCTTGCTTAATCTGTCCTTTTTTTTTCTTTTCTTTTCTTATTTTTGGCCACAGATGCCTCAGGAGAGGTCATGTGCAGATAACAAGGTGGTGCCGAGCTCTTTCTGATCATTTCATAGAGCTATTCAGTAACAGATAGGATTATTTTCTTTGATTTTCAAAGTCCTTTGACAGACTCTACTAACTGGAATACTTTCATGTGCTTTTAGGAATTTAACTACAAAACCAGAGTACCCTACCTTCCAATCCTGTGTCCTGAGCCAGCCAACAAGACACCTCCAAGCTCAGGCCACCTTTGATAGAGTGCATGTAGGTTTAAATTTATACATCCAGATAACAACAGCAGAGCCTATGGATTTTTAATGGATCGGAGTGCCTTACTCGTTTATTATAAATTAATTTATTATAACTGTGATTTTCAAGTGTTTTGAAGGCTTCCTATTTGTTGGATATAAAATAAAAGCTGTCAATACACAGCACACATGAAATCCAAATATGGCTATAGCTAGGCTGGAGGTGGGGGGTAACGATGGAGTTTATCATCATCCTTACCTTGGGATACCGCAGCGAATGCTGCAGCGATGGCAGGTCAAAGGACGGGCCCTCAGAGTGATTCTTTGTTAGGTGACAGGGAAGGTTACTGGCAGTGTGCCCCGTGAAGGTTAGCCAACCTTCACCTTGGTAAGATCTTGATTTTTGCTGTTTATTGCTCTGGTAAACTAGCATTTGTTGTGACTATTTTTGTGATGGAAATTTTTAATTTAAGGCAAAATATGCCAAGAATTTTTGAGATTGAAGCAAAGGATGTATACTTTACTATACTGATGTTAAACAAAATTCTCTGTCCTTTCTATAAACAGATCTCAGGCTGACATACCCTAGAGCAACAGATTGGATTTTGAGGGCCAGGGAAGAATGGCCTTTGTTAAGTGAATACGTTCATCCATCCCTACCAAATTCCAGCCAGATTTGGTCAAGCTATAAATCTTTAAGAGATCTTTGTGTACACCCAGCACTGTGTGCTACTCGCTTACACTTAATGGCTGAGCTCTCTGAAGATCATCTTCTTTAGGTGTCTTTGAGCCCCTTACAGACCATGGGTCACACTGTAGGCTTATTTCAAGGGAAAGGAGTTTTAAAAGGTGCTCAGAGTCACAATGGGATCCAGGAGTGGGGTCGTGTCTGCCTGTCCATCATCCCCCCCTCCATACCACCCAGCACAGCTGCACACAGAGCCCACATCTCTCCCATAAAAAGTGTGTGCTTGTGCATGCTGGGGAACGGCATGCCTTGTCCTGAAATAAATCCTGCCCCATCCCCCAGAGAAAATCAAACCCCACTGTGAAATCTCCCCATGGACCCCTCTGTCCATCCTCCCTGCTCCCTACAGCCCCTTCCCTCACCACCAGTCCTTCAAGAAAAGGAACACTGGAAAGGAGGATGAAATAGAAGCTTTGAGGAGCTGCTGAGTAGGCGGTGGGTCCTGTACTGTAAACGAAACAGGGCTGCTCTCGGGCAGACAGCACGGAGTACGCTGCAGTGCACATAGAAGCGGACAGATTTCAAGTGTTTGATTTAGAAATCTTAAAATATGATGTCAGCATTTTTGCATATCAGATCAAATAATGTTAGATAGAAATCCAGTTAGAGTTATAGAAGTACTACGTGCAAGTAATTTTTTAAAAAAATAAATATTCTGCAATGTCGAGAAGCAAAATAATCTGAGCATCTTAACACCAGGGAGCAAAAAAGTTCGGAAGAAGAAGAAACAAATGAGCAAACTGGCAGAAGATGTCCCCACATCTTAGCAGGCTGTTCCCAGCATTGTGCTCCCTAATACTTGTTTGAATTCCATTTAAAAGAAGATGCCTCTTACTTCCCTTAGAAGCCAATGTGCAGCCTGCAGTGCCATTGACAATTTTTTTATCCTTTGATCCCCATCTGACTTTAGTATGATTTTTCTTTTTTTTTTTTTAATTTCAGCTTATCACTTCTAATTATTTGTTGCCCCAGAAAAATACGTCAGTTCTAGAGCAGAGGGGCTTTAACTCATCATTACAAGTGGCCTGCTGACTCAAGACCTGTTTGCATAACAAACTCCACAATTTCTCCACATTTACAGAGTCTATGCATTATCAGCGTTTGTAGACAAGCACAAGCTTCCCCACTTGGTCTCCTTGCCACACAGTTAGCAGGGACTAGCATGATTTAGTATTTCCCGATGTATTCATTGCAATCTAAACCCTGTTTAACACCACATTAGTCATATGACTATCGGTTTTTTTGAGTCATGCTCAGTTAAAATAAATCTCAGTAAACCCTCTCTCATTCTGTATAAACAAACCCAGGCTATGCGGCAAAACAGACGCCGCTGCTGTCTCTAGATGTCATGGGGAGCGGTGGCTCTGGCTTTAGAGAATCCTTCGTCAGAATTAATGCACCCCAGCTAGCACCGTTCCATTGGGGCTGGGTGGCCCAGGGCAGGGCATGGTCAGAGGAGCACACAGTGCTGCAAGTGGAAGCTAGTGCCTGTCTTTAAGAGCCCAAAAGGCACTGGAAGGGCTTTAGGAATGGATTTATACCCATGAACACATCCTTTTTTCCACATATGCATCTGGAGTGGTAGACCCCTAAGAGGGGGTCTGTGCAGTGCCAACACCACTCTTTTACAGATGGTGGCCATCACTGTGGTTTATCACACATCCTGGAGCACAAGTCTGATGAGGAGTGGCTGAGGGACCTGGGGTTGTTTAGTCTGGAGAAGAGGAGGCTGAGGGGAGACCTTATCACCCTCTACAACTGCCTGAAAGGAGGGTGTAGTGAGGTGGGGGTCGGCCTCTTCTGCCAAGTAACAAGTGATAGGATGAGGGGAAATGGCCTCAAGGTGCACCAGGGCAGGTTTAGGTTGGATATTAGGAAAAATCTTTTCGCCAAAAGGGTTGTCAAGCATTGGAATGGGCTGCCCAGGGAAGTGGTCAAGTCCCCATCCCTGGAGGTATTTAAGAGCCGGGTAGACGAGGTGCTTAGGGACATGGTTTAGTGGTGGGATGTCAGGGTTAGGTTAATGCTTGGACTTCATGATCTTAAAGGTCTTTTCCAACCTAAATGATTCTACCATTCTATTCTATGATCCTCTCCCTGCAGTGCATCCCTGGTGAGCTATGACCAGAGCTGTTGGATCTGCTTTCTGGACTTGGCGTTAGGCAGCAGCGAGGCACTGGCTGCTCAGGCCAGGGCAGGGCTGGACACGCACAGCGGCAGAGCTGCTGCACTAGGGAGTTTCCAGCTGTGGCAGGCACCTACTTCCCATTTGAAGGAACAGCTCAGCTGGACAGATGGTGGATTGCAAATCTTGGCTAAGGACTTAAAAATCCACCAAAGTCCTATCTTGATCACACAAAACATGCAGTCTAATGAAAACCAAAACCAGTTTCCAGATACACTAGGTTCAGAAATTAGTATTCAGGAATTTTATTTTACAACAAATGCACTGAGGAGAAGACTTACTGAGGGACATAGTTTCATGCTTTCATATCTAGCACAGGCCAGGCTGTATTGGAAGGTTAATGAAAATAATAACAAATATTCTTTGTTTTTCAATATTCAGAATTTAAGGAGCTGATAGTGGGTAAAGACTGAACCTCTGCAGCTGCATAGGAGAAAAGATTATACAGGCTCAGCTTTACAGCAGCTGTTGTCCTCATCAGAAGCAGAAATCTGAACATCTCTTGATCCTGTGCAATCAGAGGGAGTAGCTATATACTTAAAGCAGGCCACACATTGACCACCTATATATGGATTTCCAGAGCTAACATTAAGATCCTATTTTTAAAAGCTGTGTTTACAGATGCTTCAGCCTGCTAGAAATAAAGGCATTTTCAACATTACCCCTTTTTATCCCTTCATTTTCTACATTCATTTTTAAACAGCGTTGGCGCAAATAAATTCATTAGAAAGTTATACTGGCAGTTAAATATGCCATGGGTAGTACAGCACTAAAATCAACCATAAAAAACAGTGTTTCAAAAAAAAATTAAATCACACTGTGGATAGTCACGAATAAAAGCAGATTGTGACTTACAAGAAATATAAAACCCCTCCTCCTGTTAATCTGTTCCATATTTGATGATTGAGCGTGAATTACAGTTGAAAAATATCCCGGGGGATTACTTAATATACCGCCTAATCCAACCATCCACCCCCTGCAAAGTACAACCTCAATGCGGTTTTGCTTCATTAGGAGTTTCTCTGCAGCTCCAATGTCCCAGCTCAGTTTCACCTCCTGCAAACAGGTCTGAGCATGAAGAAACGGCTTCTGTGGCCAGAACTGTGCAGAAATATGTAATTCTGTACAAGCATAATTGCATGAGCTGAGCTAATGGAAAAAACATACTTTGTCCGGCTACCTTCTAGGCATGGCTGGAGCTACGCCTTCTGCAATCTGAGTGGATGCTGTGGTCTTGTATCTCTGGCTTGGCTTTGACATGTTTTCCTTTTTTTAACTCTTAGAGTGTTTGGGCTGGGTAACGGTTTTGCTCAAACTCCACAGGTTTGCCATTTCTCCTGTTCAACAACATTTTTCCTGCCATAAAATGTTGTTTTATTTCCACTAGACCGGGATGTTATGGTATCCTTTATCCTCAGTTTATGCAAAAACTTATCTCCACTTTGAAAAGTCATCAGACCCAGAGCTTCTAAAGATCCTCTGTCAAAAGATTAATCCTCCCTTCTTGAGCTCTGCTAACCACAGTATAGCAGGCGATGAGCAGCTATAAGATAGCACAGCTTTACGAACCTGCACCAGCAGGACCCACCTCCTCCAGGGTATCTGCCATGGGGAGCTTGGGATGGAAGAGAAATGGCCATAAACTGGAGTTGTGGGTAAACGTGTGCAGGGAGGCAAAGCATGGATACGTGAAGAATCTTAAAGATCTTAAGTTCAGTTCTCCCTGATCAGCATGAAAATGCTCTGCGTGGGCTGAGAGCATGAACTTGGTGAGATAGCTTAAAGCTTTATCACCCAGGCCATCGCACAGGGCACTCCAGATGCTGGACAAGGCCAGGAAAGGGCCATAGGGGAGAGCAGCATCAGACAACATTCTGCTCCTTGACTCAAGGGCTGACACCACGACTCCTTTGTCTACTTTCTGTATCACTAAAGCATTGCTTTCTACACCTCCTATCCTTCTCTTCTCCTACTGGTTTTCTTGCCCTAAACTAATCCCTATGCCCTATCCCAAACAGCATCTCTGTAATCTAACGCAGATACAGCTCTACCTCATTTTGAAGTTCCTGGTCTTGTACAATATGTACAAGTTATGCCAAATTCCACATTCTGAACAAGACGTACAAATTTCTTAAGTGAAACGGTAACTCACAAATTGTAACTAGGGATCAATTTAATAAAATCCTTCAAGAAATTTGACATGCATATGCCCCAAAAGGGAACACCACAAATTTCGAGGCTTCTCTTATCTGCTACAGAAAATCCAATGTTGAAAGCTGGCTCTAAAGGTTTGAAAAGAGATACTTCTCTAGGAATAAGGGCTATGTACATAAAATTTAAAAAATTGACAAACCAATAGCATAGCTACAAACTCCCCACAAACTGTACCCTTTTCACCAAAGAGCAACACACCAGGTAACACCGATCCAGAGATGAGCGTAGGCAACAAACACAGCCACAAATACAGCCAACATACCCGAGAGAACCGAGAAGTCAGGGAACTCCAAAAAAGGCTTACAGAGGAAGGGGCGATGACTTCCAAGGGGTCCTGCTGCAGGACAGGGTTTGGGCATGCAGGCGGATTTGCAGGTCATACAATAAGAGCAGCCTTTGAAGCATGGTGAGGAATTTTGACCACCCACCAGCTGCTGTGCCAGCAAGAAGCTGTTGGTCCAACAGCCGTGGCATGACTTGGGTTGTTCATGCAGCGTTTGCAATTCAAGACCAGCAGGTTGGTCACCATTACCATAGTGCCTGGATTTTCACCTTCCTGAAAAGAAAATTATAATCCGGAGAGAACATAAACATTTCAGTCTTCTGGGAGTTGGGGAAATTGGTTGATTAATTTTTTTAAAGAAAAAATAAAATAATAGTAATTTCTTACTTCTTATCCCCTACAATTGGGGTATAAAAGGTATTTCAAGTGAATGAACAACTCATCCTTGCAATTCCAAGCTTTTTCAGTGAAGCCCATAGGAAATCCACAGTGAAAGGAAGCTACAAGCCCAACTGCAACGCAGATTAGGGCCTTCTGAGTGCTAGGCTGAGCAGGTATTGATCATGGTGACAGCTGTTCCTGCATCAAAATGCACTCAATTCTCGGGAAAAAACTGAGAACCAACGGGCCTGTTCGGTTTGGGATGCTGCCGAGAGGAGCCATTGTGAAGGTTTTGGGGCTACACAAATGCTCTCTGACTTGAATTTTACATACAACTATTTGAGACTTCTAAAATGACTCCAGTTTTTTTTTCGCAAAGCTTGGTTTATATTCCTGCTTATAATTTATCTTCTGCTTTTGATTCCTCACAACATCTGTGTCCTTTTTCCAGACCCCCCTGCATGGTTTTATTCACTAAAGCTTTCAGAGCTTTGTTTTTGTTCTAACATTTTTGCCTTCTAAGTTGTTTTTATTATGATGTACACCACACTGAGTGCTCTGGCAGCCTGCAAGGGGTGTTTTCTAAGAAGAATAAATTATGGGCATTAATAAAACAAAGCACAGAGCTTTTGAACATTTGGCTTCAACGTGGAAGGATTCTCTTTCATATGAGAATCATGTTGAGGATTTATTTCTAGCGGGACTTTTTCTCTTATTGAGATCTAACAAAGCAGTATTTTACCGAAGGCTTTTTGGTTTTTTCCTTGCCCACTCTGTCATGGTTATTGCAAGGCTCTTCTGCTGTTTCTCATTTCGCTGCAAGGTACCTATGTGCTTATGAAAGGTACGCTGTGCAGGGTGCGCTTTCAAGTTTTCAGTTAAGTGGGGGGAGGGAGGTTTTGTTTGAGCTTCTTTTGTGGAGAGGGATTAAGGTAAGGATACGGAAACCAGGGGCAAAGTAGTCCTTTAAAATAAATCCAGATCTCCCCTCTGTAAACACATGCCAGCCAAATATACAAATTACGGCAAATTGGTTGGCTGCGCTCACAACTGGGTTAGTGCTAAAAAACAAGAGCGCTATAAGCATGAGTTACAACACTTATTTGGACCTCCTTGAAAAGTCTTCCTTTTAGTAGGCTCAATCCTGCAACACAAGCAATTTAGCTCTCATGAGTAGTCCCATTGACTAAAAGCAGGGCCTGGATTTACAGGGTCACCTAAACCAACAGAAGAGTTTTGAATGCAACATTTTCCCATAAGTCACTTCCCATTATACCCTTTTGCCACCTGGACTCCATCTCCTTAAATCTGCTTTATTGGTCCCATATGCCTTTATTCAGCAAAGTGCTCGAGCTTTGATGGAATGGACGGGATGTAAGCGAGCTCCGAATGGCTTTCCTGAACCGGTGATGCAGCCCCACTCCCGATTAATGCCTCCTTTCATATAGCTGCGTCCCCACACTACACACGGGGAACAGCCTCCTGCTTGTAGTTCCCAACCATGCTGGCTTTCTCTTCCAAACCTGCTCACAAAATCCACTGTGTCCTGACTGCCTCCAGCTTGCAGTTTTGTGCTGTTGCCCTTTACACGATGGATGTGTCTTTTGCTAAGTACCACTGAGTGCTCAACACCAGCAAGTGCTTAAAACTCCCACAGGGTTTGGTCCCCACTGGCAGCCTGGAGCGGGGTCTCACCCACAGCTCAGAAGGTTTCGGGGCTGGCAGCTCCCAGCCGGCACTGCTGCCCCCTCCTTGTACCACCTCTGGCCCTCCCTCAGCCCTCAGGGGATTTAATTTAGGTCCCCAAAAGGCACAAAACACTTTTTCCCCCCTGATTTTGGTTGGATTTTGTTTCTGGCTATTTAGCAAGCTGACTCAACCCGCCAAGGTGAGCCTCTGGGCTGATGCACAGGAATCCCCAGAAGTGGAGTGGCAGGAGGACAGGACCACCACGTTCAGCAGTACTGGATTAACTAATGTAGAACCATACCCTGATTAGGAAGAGACGGCAGCAGCTCCATAGATCCTTCCCGAGACGTATCTCCATGCACCTTCTCCTTTTTGTCTGCATTTTACAAAACAAAAATATGAGAAAATATTTCAGTGTAGATTTCCCAAAAACAACGGCAATTTTTGCACCTGGACAGATTTTTAGCAGCATCTAAACATATTTCAAAGCTGGTGTATGTTAGCTCTATACCTACTTTCAAGCTAAAGATGCAAACAGTTTGAGTACATCGTACTCCAGATCACAAAGAGGGGGGTGGGAACCGTAAACTTTGCCATGTTTGACTTGAACTCAAGTGAAAACATCTGAAGGCTTTTATGGGTGTTTGTATTTCTCAGTGACAGGAATCAAGGTAAAAGCGTCTTGGTTGATTCTTTTTATCACTTTCCAGACGTGGTGCAAAACCAGGAATCTGTTAATTACTTCGGACACCGATGGGGTTTGATTGGCAGCAATGAGGAGCTCTGAGCCTTTTTCTTGCAACTGCTGTCATGAAAAACTCCCCTGTGTCTCCTTCCTCACCGCACGTCTCACAAAGAGATTTACGGCTGCGTTTTAACCACGCGTCAATGAGCCATTCAAGATTTACAGCAGCAAATTTGGAGGCTTATCTGCGACAGAATTTTCCCGCTGATAGGTCATAATTTATAATAAGTGCTTGCATATATAATTAGCTGTATGATGAGGTGAAATACTACAGAACGGCAGCCTAAATGAAGGAGGCAAGTCAATGGCACCGTACCCCTTCCTAGGAGGGTGACCTGAGGAATGAGATCAGGTTTCCTAGCTGCACCATGCTGCTCACAAGCAGCAGCAACTAAGTGTATAGGAATACCAAGAAATGGATGTTTATTTGCATGTCCTGAGGTTTCGCTTTACTTCTTGCAGGATCTCTTACCATCAATGCTACTTCTGTCAATTCGTTTTCAACCGGTCTTCTAAACTTCCCGGCAGAGACAAGGAACTACACAGAGAGTTTAAGCTGGTGATCACGTTGATTTGTTTAGCCACCTTTTACTAAACAAAGGGTTCAAAAGCCATCTCTCCAGGCGTTTTCTGTGGGGCTTCTTGGGTTTGGGATTTTTTCTTTTTTTTTTCAGGCCAGATGCACAGGACAGGGCTCTGTGAGGCTGGAACAGAGAGAGACAACAGGCTTGCGAGGGGATGCCAAGGAAGAGGTCTGGGGCAGGTGAGAGCTGAGCACCCACATTTTCTTCTTTACATGCCACCTCTTGTCTCTTGGCACTGTGTCTCTTGACAGCTCTCAGCTGCTTTCATGACATGCATGCCAGGGAATGGGACAGCACAGCAGCGACTCCCTGTAGGAGGTCTTCCTGTAGGAGGTCTTCCTGTTACCAGAGATGCACTTTTTTCTCAGCTTATTACTTCTTGGCCAACAACAGCTCAAATCCAGCTAAGGTGGTGTCAGCTCCTCCCTCTCATTTTTTGGCATGCGCCCAGAGCATAATCTTCCTCCACATTTCAAATATCAAACCTTTCATTAGGGCTTTGAGCATTTCCAGTTTAAGTTGCTGTAACCTTTTCTGCAACATATCTGTGCAGCCAAAAGAGCATATACAACTCAGATGCCACAGCAGCTTGCCAAGTTGTGTTCAGCTGAGTTTCTTGCTTCCATTTGGAGTTTGCTCTCATAGATCACAATATTGAAATAAGCATATGTCAGACTTCATTAATTAAGAGCTGTTGAGCTGACTCAGAAAACTCCAAAAAGCTCTCCATCACAGCCTAATTTCAGATTAGATTTCTTTGGTTCATCTCCAACATTCAGTACTTCTTTTCCTCCAGGTCTGTTATTCGTAGTACCAGTGTGGATATTCTTCTCACTCCTGTTGGCTCAAAAGGTGAAAACACCTCCAGGCTTGGTCTGCTACGCCTCTTATTATCATCCCACCTGTAGATTCATTCCCTCAGAGAGAGAGAAGCATTTAACAGAACAAGCCTAGGGAAGCCTGACCCAAACCAACAGGTGACAGCAGCCATCCTTCCTCCACTTTCTCTTCTTGCCCCACTGACAGTCATTTCCATATAATGTTTAGCATGTGAACACCTTGGTGCAAACCCCACATTTTACCTTTTATAAAGTGCTCATAGCACCTTCAAAAAATACGTAATTACTACCGAAGTAGAATTTTGCTGTTTGAACTGTCTGTCCTCACACATCTTTCAGGGGACCGATATGAATTTCAAAACAAAAAATGTAGCACAAAATATACTTCAAAAGACAACTTTTCAAGGAGCCTTCTTACATTTTAAAGTTTTTACAGACCACAATCCCATCTTGTTTCCTTCTCGAGTTACCTGAAAGACAGTCAGGAATTCCTGAAGCACAACAAAAAGCCAACTTAGGTATAAACACAAGATGTGCATAGCAGAAATAAAACAAGTAATCCATTTTGAAAACTAATTATTGGAGCATGTACTCTCCAGCAGACTTTCACCGCTCTATTAATTCAGCTCATTCTTTACCAATAGGTGAAAACAGCAGGATCAATGTGGAACTGTGCAAATAAATAAGAGCAGCAATAATATAACTTGCAAAGGGTTCCAAGAAGGCGTTGCCTCTCTCTTGCAAAGCAACAGTCTTCTCTCTCTGTTCCCTTATGCTTTTGCCATTCATCTAAGCTTGGAAGTAAGACGAAATTGTTAAATCTGAGGCTGGGGAGTACGCCAGGCTTCCAAGCCCAGGCTCTGAAAGGCCCCCTCTGTCCATTGCGGAGTTCTACAGGGACTGCAGACAGCAGATCTGAGACAGCCTTTCAGGCCTGCCTTTATCAGTCAAAGCTCCCCTTGCACTCCCTGGAGAGGCTTCAGCCCCCTGGGTTGTGCTGGGGCTCGGGGGTGCGCACCCCCAGCCAGCCGGACCTCCAGGCTGCCAAACCTTCCCTTCACACAGCCAGTTGGCTCTCAAGCAGCACCGGCCTCCCTCTGCTTGCAGGACTTTGCTTTCTGACACCAGTTTCGATGTATGGAAAAATAAGATACCTGTCAGGAGAAGAAATTAAGCCCCTTTCAGTTTTATTACATTCCTTCCATTTTATAGGTAGGCTGTTTCTTTCTCGATTGCTTTGCAAAAGACATTATAATAATAATTGACCAAAGGAAAGAGTTTGCTTTTGATGCCTTTGGATGAATTGCTTTAGAGATACTGTGTCTGAAGTAGAAGAGATTAGTGCTGTATTTACTAACACGCCACAGGCTCAGTGAGGGAAGGGGGGAGTAATCCCTCAAAAAGGGCTGTTTGTTATAAAACCCACCACAAGTAATCAATATACCCCAAAAGAGCAAAGGCAGCGATGGAGCAAACCCTTAATGTAAACCAGACCAAATAACATGAAACAATCAGCTTGATGGGTGAAGTAGTGATTTGGCAAACGTTCTGACGCTCCTTGCCATGGGATTTCCGGACAGCCATGGTGAAAGTAAGTAAACATGCCTCACCAGAAATAACATTAGCAACAGGCACAGCAGTAACGCACCGCTGGGCCGTTCATTCAGAAGAGGGATTCCTTCCTCTACCTGACACTAAATCTTGCCCTCCACATGGTGCCACAAAGCAACTTGGATATGAACTTTATTATGTGGGGTTCACTTCCATCAAAATACTTTTGAGCTGGAGGTGCAACAATGCGATGGCGGAGCCCACACTTCGTGACAAAGCCAAGAGGTTGCCTGAATGAATCCACATCTATAACGAATGTTCGAGGAAACAACCCGGGAGCTGGCACTTTCTGGCCCAGTCTCATGCTCTACCCATTACACAAAGAAATTCTGTGTTTCAGTGACAGGGTTACCCAGGCCTTTCTGGGGAGTTTTAAGCCAAATTGATCTCCTCACCTGGAAAACAAGAATAAGAGGGTTAAAACATGTAAAGGGTTTTAGGCATTGACAGTGAAAATGCTAATGGCTATTCTCCATGTAGCAACTGAATCTTGATTTTTTTGTTTGTATTTCATTGAAGGAACTCCTCCCATCCCCGGGGAGCGTGAACTGTGCAGAATGGAGAGAAGCAGAAAAGGGATGTCTCATTTTGTCAAGAGATGGGTTTGGTCCCTCCAGGAAAAGAAACATAATACATAAAATAATTTTATATTTCTTTATAAACATTATACAAAGACTATTTTTTATAAATCTTTATAAACATTTATAAGTCAGAGCTACTAATCCAGGGTTCCTTCAATGTCTTCAAACTCAGACAATCTCCTAATGCCCAGCCCTTCCCTCTGATTAGCTGCAAAGAGATGTGAGCTTTTTTGGTGACACCAAACTTGGGGGGAATTTGAGACAATCCCCTAGACTGAAAATCAACAGCAACAATTGTATACAAAGGTTTGGGTTTTTGGATAAAACATCAGGGCCCACGGGGAACGTTCCTGCATTAAAGTCAGCATTTGATTCCAAAATTTGACATCTCCAAGATGCTAGAGAGCTTTTCAGAAAACAAGACCATCACTCAAAGTGTGACAGGGGCTTCTAACTGTTACAACATCAATTCCAACAGGCATTAACACTAAGCTTTAAACACTGAACACTGGGGTTTGATGCCGCTCCAGGAAAGTGCTTTGCTAAGCTTCGGAGAGGATGTGTTAAATTTGGAATGTTGTCCAAAGAGAAAACCAATTATTTTCACCAGAAGTCCATCTAATGTTTTGCAATGACCTTAAAACAGGAAGATATAACAAGGGATGGCAAGTAGCCACAGACGTGAATTATATTTCATCCCAGCTCCAAGGTCGCTTGTCAAATACAAACAGCGATCAAATGCTGAGAAGACACATGGTGTTCAACATGCAGGACAAGGCTGAAGGGAACTTGCAGTATGGCTGAGGGACAGCCTCCTGCCTTCTCCAGAAGGAGCTCCCAGCTGGTTGTGTATTTCTCTGCTACTGAGGACCCGATCAAGAGAGCGACCAAGGTTGTGTTGCAGAAGACACCGACATAGGCCAACATTTCTCCCGCACTTTTTAGTACGTTCATACCTCTGCAACAACCAGCTCTAGCATGCTCTTAGAGGTACCAGCATGGTCACCTAAATGCAAAATATGTCACCCAAAATGTACTTCAAATCACCCAAACCAGGGTAAGATTCCCACTCCCACTGGTCTATGTCCTCTTCATGGCTCTGCTGCTCTGACTCCAGTGTGTCGTGTTTATTCTGGTGCTTTCCGCACAGGTCCTGGTGCTGTAGACTCTCATTTCAAACTACATCATCCACAGCAACAAGCAGATGGTCTTACAGCATCCGTGCTCCATCTGCTTCCCCACATCAACATCACACTGCAAACCAAGTCAGAGAGCTGTTCCAGATCAGAAATTTTGAGCCAGCTTGCTCTCAGTCAGATCAATTTTGCAATGCCAACTGTTGCCAAGTTGCTGTTCGCACACTGGGGCTGCAGGACCAGCTGCATCTTCCAGGTGCTGCCAGTGATACCAACAGCAACACAGAGCAGCCCAGCACGGTCACTGCATACAAATTCCTGATATCATCTTTTATGGAGCACCATACAAAACTGTTCTCTGGACAAGATGATCAAGAGATGTCCTTGCAGTAGTGTCCAAGCAGTTTCCAAAATATTGTGACAACACCCCTTCGAGGTAAAGGCAGCGTTATCACTACTTTCAGATGGAACATTAACAAACGATTTCCACTACTTCAAGAGCCTGCCTTAAGACTTCAGGAACCCCAGTTTCTAGAATTCATAGCATGATATAGCACTACTGCTGCAGTCTGTAACAGGCACTACCAGAGACTTGCTTCCTGGACGTGTGCAGCACAGACCTGCTATCTCCAGCTGAAGCCATCAAGACTCAGCAGTTCTCCTGATCAGAGCTGCACATCTCAAGCTGAGTGCTGAACAGAGAAGTTAAAAATGACCTTTTCTGAAAATTATAGCTGAAATGACCTGGCAGCATCCCATAATAATTCTGTCTATGGAGACACAGAAACAGGATTCAGCCCTCCAGAACAAGATTGGGCTAATCGGAGCATGACCTGATTCCTCCTGCAGCCTCATTCCCCACTCAAGACACTGCTTTGAGATCGTCTCATCATACTTTGATGCCAAGGAGTTGAGTAAAGTTGCCCAGATGGTCTTATGTCCATCTGAATTGCAACCTTAAATCATATCCTCCAAAGAGAATACTTAGTGGGTGTTGTTCTTAAAAGACTGAATTAGAAAAAGAGAAATTTCTAGTGTGTCGATGAAGTGATGCATGTTGACTCTTTTGTGGTTCAACAGCAGCACTGGAAAATGGGGCTCGCACAAGGTAAGAGATTGCGACTAAGCTGTTGTAGATCGCCATCCTTTTGGTATCATAGAATCACAGAATCATAGAATGTTTAGGGTTGGAAGGGACCACTAGTGGTCATCTAGTCCAACCCCCCTGCAGTGAGCAGGGACACCGCTAACTAGATCAGATTGCTCAGAGCCCCATCCAACCTGGCCTTGAATGTTCCCAGGGATGGGGCCTCCACTACCTCTCTGGGCAACCTGTTCCAGTGTTTTACCACCCTCATTGTAAAAAATTTCTTCCTTACCTCTAGCCTGAACCTACCTTGTACTAGTTTAAAACCATTTCCCCTTGTCCTAACACAGCTGGCCCTACTAAAAAGACGTTCCCCATCTTTCCTATAGGCCCCCTTTAGGTACTGGAAGGCCGCAATCAGGTCTCCCCACAGCCTTCTTTTCTCCAGACTGAACAAGCCCAACTCTCTCAGCCTGTCCTCATAGGAGAGGTGCTCCAGCCCTCAGATCATTTTTGTAGCCCTCCTCTGGACCAGTATCTGATATCTACAGGGGAATAAAGCACTCATTTTAGCAAACAGCTATGAAACCTGTTGCCCAGGAACACTGAGACTCCAGAACCTGTGGTTACAACCCAACTTCTGGAGGGGACTGTGGTTCAAAGGGATTTTGTCTTGTCAGTTTTGCCCAATGTCCCTCAATGCCCAGCTTTTTCTCCATGTTGCTGTTCCCTCTCAGATCTTCCTTTGACTTTACTCTCTCTGACACTAGTTCCTTGTTCCAGTTCTTGATCCATTTTCTTGGTTCCCTCAGTCCCTGGGCTAGCTTAAAATTCTGTTTCACATTTCTCTCACCTTCATCGGGGGTCAATCCAAACCACCAACTTCACTCTGGAATAGCTGGGCCTGAAGCACCCGTTCCCTGCTGCTGTCTCTGCCCTGGGGGCAGCAATTTTGTGAACTGCTTCAGCCATGTATCAAATGATAAGTCTCACAGAAATTCACAGGGCTTCCATTTCACCATGCCAGAGTCTCTTCTGGAAATCAGGCAAAGGCCTTTAAATCACGTGGATGGTTTGGCCAATTCTACCTCTCATGTCTACTGAAAACTGCGAGCCTTTTCATTATTTCAGGCAGATGTTAGTGGATGATTCAGGGAGCAGATACACAGAGTTGCCAGCCACTGAGCTGAAGAAGTCCAAGAGAGAGCCTAAGAGATGATAAAGTTGAGCAGAATTGATAGTTATCCAAAACTTGTAGCTTGCGCTAAGGTCCCCTGGGAACACACAACACACACTGAGCAATGGATTCCAAAATATTAAGAAATAGGCCAGCGTGTAAGAAAAATAAGGATCTCCTGTTGAATTAAGAAGTTAGGTCATTAATGCTTGTTCATATTACATTACTCACACTTGAGAGACAAATAACTATCTGTTGCCTCACTAACCCACATATTTATTTGAACAAATATTTCCCAAGAAGTAGGGAGAGAGAACCATTTCAACAGAAAAGTTCTATATTATGGTCTTATCATAACAAGCCACTTCACAGTACGCTGATGTGTATCGTATACAAGCACCCATTGTAAAAAGCTATTAGGTGTATCTCATTTTACGGTGCTGACATGTTCGTTCATTCGCAGAGGTCATTAGCTCACAACGGAGCCTCTCATTTCCATATGCCCTACTGAGGTTTTGCTATATTTCAGAATCAAACCTTAATATGAGCATTATTAACTCCAAAGGACATGATCGGTGCCATATAAAGTCAATTTATATAAAAATCCTGCAATCATTCAAAACAAATTTTGTATAAAAAAATCTACAGTCTCCGAATGGAAAGGACATAGTACATGATTAGCTCAACTCCATATCCTTAATATGTTTAACAGAAAGCTAGCCTTTTAAAAAGAAAAAAATACCCAATCCTAAAGAAAACTCCCTATTTTTCTGTAGGCTGGAAATGCTGCTCAGCTGCTGGTTTAGAGGCTGGCCTGTAAACATGGTGCTGGGCACGAGCCGTGGGTGGAGGTGAATCGCTGCTCACGTTGTGGTCAAACAAGTCGGTTACTGGTGACCCTCAGCCCAGCAAGCAGAGCCATGCCAGGCACTGGTGCTGCCCCTCTCCCCCATCAGCTCCGCCGTGCCGGAGCCGTGCCGGGCAGCCAACGGCAGAATGCTATCCATCTGAGCAGTAGGAAACACACAGGAGAAAGTCAAAACCTCTGAAGAAGTAAATCAACTCTCTACAGGAGTAGCCAGCAGCTAATTAGCAGGCTGCCCTCACCCGCACACACGCACATGCAGTTTTAACCATCTCTGTAATTGCCTCAAGGGCATGAAAGAGTATTTGGTGGTATGGAATGATACCTTCTGCATGAATATAGTTCCATCTCCCGTTCTGCTTCTCATCCCAATGGGATATGAAACCTCGGTATCCTGAGCAGCTCATGTCTGAGGCTGTGGAAAAGGAAAAAAAAAAAAAAGTAGAGGAAAAGAAAATGGGGAGAAGGAAGAGGGGAGACACAAGAGCAAGGGGAGGGGGTGCAGGGAATAAAAGGAGCCTGAGAACTGATGGGGTGTGAGGTGGCCCTTGTCCGTACAGTGAATTCAGCTTGTGAGAGCCACACAACAGCTCACCTTCCAGTCTCTCCCTCTTCCCCAGCTGGCAAGGTGCTGGTACAGCATAAGCAGGCACACGAAATGTCCCCCACAACAGCAGATGTGGCTGATGAACGGATCAGTCATCATGCAAAAGTAGGGGTTGGAGAAAAAGTGCTGGCGGTTACAACCACAGCTCGGGTGAGCTCAAGTATTTCTTGTCTGTTTTATCCTGCCTCCCTGAAAGGGCAGGAAAGTCATTTGCATGCAAACAGAGGGCTTGAGCTGTCATTTGAAGGCAGAGAGGGATGCTGCCTTCAGAGGGAGGAACTCTGCAGATGCAAAAAAACCCCCCAAAACCAGCAGGAAGGATACCAGGATCCAAAAAGTTGGAATAGTCATGTGCCTCCAATGAATGTCAAAGCCCCAAGAACATTAGATACTAGACAACTCACCACTTGGAGTTTCTTTTAACAGTATAAGGCATTATGGATGCCATATAATAAATAAGTTTTACTCCAATTAACAGTTTCCAAAAAATGCCCTAAGATTTACAGCCTCCCTGTTTTTCCGTAATAGACAGGGAACTGTCAGGAGCCCAGTGTGTGGAACGGGATCATCCCAGCCTGAAAGTCCGCCCAGACTGAATCTTCCCATCATCCTTGGGCAAAGCCTCCATCATATTTATGTACAAGAAAGGTAGATGAATGAGAAAAAACAGCACTCAAACTGGGGAAGCTGAAGGGCTCTCAATGGCCTGGTAATATCTGCTCCAACTGGTGACACCGATTACCTAAAACTGGCCCAGCCTCTAGGGACAGGTACGAGCCATTGGCTCGACTTGGAGCCACAACCAGAAATGCATATTGATAAGAACACAGCTCCTCTGTGCACAAAGGCCAATTCCCAGTTGTATTTCTGTGCAGCCCAAGTACCATCACATATGTAATTATAGAACGGGAAAATCAGGTTTGAAGTATATTTGATTTTTGTAAAACAACTGCAAATCACATATTTGGAAGTTTTTCCTATTCTTAGTAGCATAAATCATTAAAGGAAAATTAAAAGAGAAAATCCAGGCTCTTAGTTTCAGGTAGATGACAGGTATTCAGCCACGATCAATTGATTGACTCTGGAAAAGGAACAGAGCTCTTGCTAGGTTCTCAGTTTACACTAAGGAATACAGTACTCAAGGACAACAGTCAAGCAGCTGTTATATGTCGTACACATTATCAGTGTCGTTTTCATTTTATAAATGCATTTTTCTCCAATCAAATTGAACTTTCATTGAAAACAAGAGCACTGTATTCAGCTTCCCTCTCCATACTGCTTTATTTAGACTTCCCTATCTCCTACATCGCAGCAGTAGTCAACAACTAATTCCTTGAAGTCCTTTATCAATTCTCGTATAACATGATTGCACTTCTCTCTTCCATGAAGAGACATACAAAAAAGCGGTGTTCTCTCTCCTCCCCTGTGTCTTGCCCTGGCTTGTAAGTGCTGAGGGTTTTATTAAGTACCTGGAAGTTTTTCAGTGCTGTAAAAACAAATGTCTATTTTTAAAAATCTGAGTCTTAAAATTAAAGCAATTGAAAACCTTCAGTATTTTGAAATTTCTCAAATAGTCACTAGCGAACATATGAGTTCCAACATTTTAAAATTACTCCATCCTTTGAGAAAAGCATTTGAGACAAGAGAAAAATTTCTATACATACTGCTCCAAACACAAGAAAAAGAAATAAAGATGCTTGCACTGACTCTAGAAGTGTAAGATGTCCATAAGGGCCATGGAACATCTATGCCTGGAGGAGAAATAAGCTGTAGTAGCCTGCTGGTCACAGAGTTGGGAACAGACCATGGAAAACCAAGACAAGGAACTCAAACCCCCAGCTCAGGGCATCATCCTGCTCCAAAGCAGCTTAAACGCTCTGCTTTGGTGGAAGTCCTTGAGTGATCTGCCTGCCTTGAAGCTTGGACACCTTCCAGGTGATGGTTACATCAATAAGCTGGAGTAAAAATTGAAGGTAAAGAAATAATGGAGGAAAACAAGTGAAGATGGCAGCAGCTCCACGGGCAAGTCCAAAATACATAGAAGCAGTAGAAAGTGCCTTAGAAAGGCGAAGAATAGAACTGATGCAACACCTTTAATCTCTCCGAGTCTCTCTTCACTGTGGTGACAGATCATCAGTCCCGCCTCTTCCTTCTTCCCTACCTCCAGTTGTTCCTTCTTCCCTACCTCCAGTTTTTCAGTGTACCGAAAAATTAGGAATTGACTAAAACTAGCAAAACAATGATGCGCTGTCAACAGCTTTTGTATCAACTTGAAAAGCTGTAGCCAAATATTTTCAAAACTGCTAAACCCCCTTCTTCCCACATACACTTCAGTTCGACCTGGGTGGGAGATGAGCTACCAAAAGACCAAAGTCTTTTCTATAATGCCAAAGTTTAAGGCATTAAAAAACTTGAAAGATGCAGCAAAATAAGTGACTTGAGGCTCAGCAGAACTGGCAGTGAAAGGTAAGACAGGTCCAGGGCTGCTTCTAGACACGCTGTAGCGGGGCACTGCAGGAAGACCATGGCCACCTTTCCATCGCTCTCACGGCATCCCCTTAGGTCCCGTGCCGAAACCCACGCCCGGGCAGACCCAGCGAGGCTTGGCCCACGCTGCTCCAGCACCCACGAGAAACAGAGGGTTACTCACAGGAATTCAAACAGCTTGAGTCATCCCTCCTTTTCCTGGAAAGGTGAGGGACAGGTAACTTCTAGAAGAGGCTTTTTTTCCTGAAATAAGTTACTGAAAAGGGGAAGAGTCGATCAGGTCTTGGCATCAGCTTTCACTCCTAATGTGCTTTCAACCTTTTTCCTTCTTTTTAGGGCATATTTGCATTTAGAAGGTTTATCAGTTACTTATATTTTACAGTATCATTTATTTATAAGATATAGGAACATTTAGAAAACGAAAACTGCATTTTCAGAACAAAATGCTTCATATTAACACTCCTCTGAAATTCAATTCTGTGGATAAAAGTAAAACAGAATAGAATAAATTAGAGTAATAATAAATTTAAAAAAATAGAAATAATTTTAAAAAAACTCTATTTGACCTGAAATGACCTTTGGAGTAATTTTTGAAGAGATTTTCTTTTTCCCTTTGTTGTTGAGACCATTCCTTCTTTATCTTTAACATGGCAAAGAAAAAAAAAACCAAAACCCTGCCAGTCACGTAAGCTCATTTCACTCCAGCCATTACAAAATTTCCAAAATGAATCCAATTCAAAACACTCACGCAACCAATTCACAGCAAAATTAAGACCCCCAAAGAGGCATAGATGTAAGAACTTGAACTTGCCTTATCGTATTGTTTTCTCGGAGTGAAGTCGCAAGGAGCTGCGGAGCCAAATGAAGCGGCCGCTGCTGCCGAAGAGGGGTTTGGCCCTGCTCGCGCCTCCCTCCCTCCCTCTCCCCACTCCACCCTCGGCTCCATGAGCCGTGCATCAGCCTCGCTGCCTACTCAGCCCAAAAGTTTCGGCTCACAAGCGCGGCAAGAACGAGCCCTATCTCATTCGCAGGTTGGAGAGTTGGACTGGGCCTCAGAAGAGCCCCGTTAGCACCCAGAAAATCCAAGGTGGGACTGCGGGGTCAGGAGCTGGGGGGATAAACAGCTCCTTGCCGCAGCGGTGGCAAGCTGTTCGACCAGCCCGAAGCATACCCCTGCAGTTTCATTTCTACTCAGAAATGAAAAAAATCTAGCTAAACACGCTTTCCACTTCTGCTGTCGCTTTATGGTGTTTGCCACAAAAATATCCATGGGTGACGCATGCCTCAATAAAATACAAAGTCTTTCTAATGAAGTCACGGCTTGTCTACATCAAGAAAGGTCGTTAACACTGTAGATTTGGACACTGGACAAAAATCATAATAAAAGAAAACCTTGGAAACGCATTTAGCAAAACTAAATGTAGGATATCAGTTGGCTACGGAATAGCACAGACTTTACCTATTAACTGCCATGGCTTAATGTGTACGCAAACACTCACGTATTATTATTGCCACTTAAATTATAAAAGCAGGAAAAAATATATATTTTATGAATAATAAATATTTTATACATGTGTACAAATATAAATATAAATATATACAAGTGATTAAATCTCATGCAGAACTTTCATATTTACCATGCATATTTTAAGGGCCCCAGTGCAATACTGATGCTGCATTAAAAATCAGGTTGGTAATTTTCTGTGACATAACTGTCTTAAGGAACTAAAAATATTGGCATGACCGAAAATTCTCTGTATTCAAATTTACATAAATTATCAGATTTCTGTGACTACAGAATCACCTAAAACTAAAACAGGTTTTATACTCTAAAAGCCGATCAGTGTAAGGATACCTTGTGGTCATTGATACGAACCCCCACGCCAGCTGGAGCACTTCATGGGACTGCAAAATTTATGACAGAACGATGGTACCCGCTCACCCAGGAACTCCAGGAAGCTGCCTCCTGCTGTCCTTCCTCCGCAGCACCAGGACAGACTGACAGGGCCTGGTAGCCAGCCGAGCACAGCTGAAACACGTGCTTACTCGGACACCGAGGGAAAGAAGCTGTAACCCAGAAACTTAAGCACGTCTACAAATCTAAGCAGTTACTTCGTGGACATTTTATTCTATAAGCATGCTGAGAAATAAAGAAAAAACCCCAAGACAAATGAAAAGTCTGCATTAAAAATGCATATGGGTCTTTTAACATTACATATTTTCCCTACACTTATGCTCATTATAATGTTTATAATGAACAAACCAAAGGAATACATGTTAAAAACTGAGATGTCAAAATAAATTCTCCAGACTTTGACGTCCTTGCGCATTTTCAGGAACACATGCATTGCTACTTTATATTTCTACTTTAATTCTTCCAGTGTTTGGATACCACCCCACCTAAGTCAAGCATTTCTCCTTTTTGTTTCAAGGATAGTGCACTATCAACCAGAGGTTTTTAACCAAAAATCAGAACCCAGACTAAAATCAACTGCACAGGTTACAGCCAGCTGACGAGGTTTGTGAAGGTGGCGAGGATAAAGAGCTTGGCTCACTGTCCAAATACAAAGTTTTAACTTGAATTGATGTCAGCTCGTAACTTTGAAATAGTCATCGATTTTTCAGTGGAAGAGAAACCCAAGCTAACCTGCACCGGGTAAGAGCCTTGGCAGGCAGGGACCTCTGTTTCCTAAGCCGCCCACAAGTGCCCAGCACATCCCGGTTGCCACTGCAGTAATTCCACCGACAAGAATGGAAGATCAAAGAATCCATGAAAACAAACGACAGCAGCGAGGTCCCTGCACTGCGGCGAGGAGAAGCATCCCATAGACATCCCCGGCAGGCATTTGCCAACCGGCTACTTAAAAACCTGCAAGAAAAGAGCTTTCACACCATCAGTAGGTGCCTGTTAGACTATTTTCCATCTTAACGTTCAACAAAAGACTTTCTCCTTGCAAATAAAGCCCAATCCCTTCCTTCCCACAGGAAATATCAAGAAAAACTGATAGACATTTTTTGTTGTAGCAATATTTTAGGTTATTAGAAGGGAGAGTTCCTTCCTCAGACTTCTTTTTTCTAGACTGGGAATACTCAGTTCCCTTTTTTTTTCCCCCCTTATGTGCAGTGTTACCTATCATTTCCATTTAGGGGAATTTGTCCACGTATTTCTTAAAATGTTGTTGCCCAAAATCACTGGCACTTGATAGAAGAATTACTTCCACATCTTCAATAAAAAATTCTTGCTAACCCTGAAGTGCGATTTGCTTTTTGCAATAGCATCGAGCTGCTCACCCCCATGCAACCAGACGCTTTCTTCCCCTCACTGCATCTTGCAAGATGGGGGGAGCGGCTGGCTTTCACGTGCTTCGGTTTCCCTCAAATTCACTATTTCACATTCCTTCCTACTGAATTTTAGCTTGCTGCTTGTGGATCACCTGTGCAATCTGCCTAATTATTCTGACTACTGAGCGCGCCTACCAGCCTGGGAGAGCTGCCTGTCCACGGAGTAACCCCTGCTGACCTCAAACTGACTTTGTTTTCCATCCAACACGTTATTCCCAACCAGGACGTAACCTCAGAAATTGCCCTGGAAAAGTCTTTTTAGATTTTTTTCCCCCTTTCAATTTTCTAGCGATGGTGCCTTCACCATAATTCCTTAACATATCTTCCACAATTCACGTGAAGTCGTGCAGCCAAATACGACGCTAAAATCCCGTGTTACAGCTCTGCCTCAGCTCTGTGCCCGTGTCACCAAACAATACGTTTCCCCTCAGCGTAAGAGTGTAAATCCACGCCTCCAAAAGTAGAAACTACACCAGCCTGAATTATCCATGACCTCATTTTTAAAACATAAATGCATCTGCCTTCGCTCTACTAAACAATGCCTGCTTTCAGTGCTTATTAGCCCGGGTCTCCCACAAACACCTTTGGCGCTGTTACCTCACTCCTTAGCCAAGGGAAAAACACCTACAAGTATTTCCCCCCAGGCCGTTGCTGTAGCCTCCCAGCCTCTCCCGGCGGCTCACAGCTCACGGTGCTGACGCGCTAGCTTGAGCTGAGCTGCGCGCAGGGCTGGTCCACCCAAAGGTGCTCAGTGCCTGGTCCTGCCCACGCCCCGGTGCTTCCCGGTGCCACCTTTAGCTCTCCTAAGCCGCATGAGCTCTCCACCGTCACTGGAGAGGACAGGAATGACAGCGAGGAGGGCTTCACCCGACCTGATGAGCACCACATCCCGCAAGGAGAGAGGCTGCCATGCTGCCCGGGTCTGCCACACCTGAATCCAGCCCAAACATCTCTTACCGCACGTTCCGCGCCCCGGTGCTTCCCGGTGCCACCTTTAGCTCTCCTAAGCCGCATGAGCTCTCCACCGTCACTGGAGAGGACAGGAATGACAGCGAGGAGGGCTTCACCCGACCTGATGAGCACCACATCCCGCAAGGAGAGAGGCTGCCATGCTGCCCGGGTCTGCCACACCTGAATCCAGCCCAAACATCTCTTACCACATGTTCCAAGCCCAAGGAATAGCACAACTAGCCACGCGGTATTACAGGGACACAGGGTTTGAATTACACAGTAAGTGCATGTGTATTACAAAGTACCCAAGCCTACCATCTTTCCGTTCTACAGATAATTTGGGATTAGAAAAACTACACGATTCAACAGCAGGTGTAAAATATAAAAGTATTTATTAACTTTCATGAAACAGAATATAGCTTAAAAAAAAAAAAAAATCTTCTTGGGTCCCTGTTGAACCTTCTCTCTTTGCCCTAAGAAAGAGAATCAGTCTCTCCCAGGAATTTGGGAAACATTAAAAAAAAAAAAAAAAAAAAAAGGAACCCAAATACAACCATCTTCTAGAAAGCCAAATGTGTTGCTCTGGGCAACAGGAGTCAACCAGCACCTGGAAATAACCCCCCTGCCTCTGCCTCTACATACAAAGAAAGAAAATACATAAGAAGTGGCAGAGACGACTGATCTCTCTTATCAAAACTTCTAAAAACTTAAGTTTTTAAATAAAACATTTTCTGGGTGTAAATAGTACACTGCATAAAACACAGCTAAAGAAATTTAAATGTATCCATCATTTAAAGTCCCAGACCTAGCTCAGTCTGCTAATGTATTCCTCCTGTGGATTCGTGAGCTGATCGCTGAAAAATATATTTTTTAATTTTTAAGCTCTTCAAAAATAGTTTTTTAACTTTAGCAAAGCTGTCTTTCAAAAGCATATTCCAGTGTCAAGCTTGAAGAAAAAAATTCTGCCTCTGTCAAAATAATTTGCAAACTTTATTGGATTTTTAAAAGCCTGATTACAGGACAAAACATGCATTAAGCATTTTGCTAAAATTCCAAAAACATAATTGCAGAATGTCATTATATTCAAAGGGTCATGTCCATAATAAATACCTGCAGCTTAAAAGCAGCTTGGAATTTTTAAAGAGTTTTAGTATCTGAAAAAGGCAAATGTTCTATACACCGTTCTTAAAATTCTGACATTACATTGCAATGGTTAAAGCGAGAAACAACTCAAGTGAAGACTACAGAAAATCCCTGTCTTCTCAGGAGGTCTACACTTGGTTATACAATACTGCTCTGGAAACAGCACTTCACCAAAGGTCTGGCAATTGGCTTCTGCTTAAAACACACTCTGCCTCGTAACATTCTTCGGAGGATTAAAACATAATTGATTCTGGCAGTACACATGGTCAGCATGATGTGCAGGGGGTTGCCAGTGGACATGGGGCCCTTACATAAAGGGCTGTTTTCTTTGTTTAAAATGGAAAAAGAGTGGGAGGTGTGGAGAACAGTGAGATACAAAATGACTCAGAATCATAAAACATATTTTTTGAATCAGATTATTTCAACAACCACATATGCAAATAGAAAGCTTCCAACGAGGACGGTGGCAGAGCTTCTGAATTGCTCAGGCAATTCACATATTCTTATTTCCATAAAAAAAGATAGAAGCTATAGTTACAGACATCCTTCTAAGTATTCGGAGAATATTGCCAGTTGAACTCCAGAGAAGCCATCGGTATCAGTCCGAAAGCGACGGGGAACGGATTGATCGTGCACTGGCTGGACTGTTAGAGAAAGCAAAGGGATCCTTTTCCTTTTCTTTATTATCATGTTTATGTTTATGTTTATGCTTATGCTTGTGTTTCTTCTTCTTCTTCTTGTGCTCATGGTGGTGATGGTGATGGTGATCACTATGTTTTGAAGAGTTTGATTCTTTACTAAACACAGACAGTGGAGCTGCTGAGACAGGGTGCATGTTCATCTCTCCCAAAGATTGTTCTTTACCTAAACAAATGGATATAGAGGGATTAATAAATGTTTAACTTGCATTGTTTTCAAACATAAGACATTCTGAAACATTAGATCAAACCTACCTTACCATTTAAGCAGGCAAGCACAGGATCTGTTACTATACCTGTAACCACCAGCTTTTGGAATTTTCAAAAAAGGCTCCAAACGTGCCATTAATGCTCCCACACTACCGATGATTTTTACAGAGGAACTCTCTCCTCCCTCAGAAATAGAGATGTATCCCAGACAATTAGGAACTGCAAAGAGCTATGACGCTGCAAGCTATACCAGCTTCCACAAATTAATTTTTAAACAGATAGGAAGGCCACTATACCATGAATAATGAAAATAGAACTGCTTATAAAAACTGTGATATAACATGCAGGACTGGCATAGGTTAAAGTGCAGTTTTGGGATGTGGACTCCTTTTAGTCAGGAGTTAAAGCTCTCTGCAAGAACATACAAACTTTTTGATACCGAAGAATTAAATTGCTTTTTCCAAAAATTGCATCTTACAACCAGTTTAGCCCATTTGAAAGATTATATGAAGTTTTGTTCTTAAACAAAAAGCAAATCCCAATAAAGACAATTATACCATCTTTATTAGTATATATTTCACAAATACACTCGAACTACATATATATGGGGCAAGCCTGGTATCTGAATCTGAGGAGAGAAAATCTGATCCGTGACCTCTCAATTCCTGATCAACTTCCTACTTCTCTCTTTGGCTCTTTTAATATTTCATTATTTCACACAAACTGCAATAGCTTCAATAGTAGGGATTAAGGGGCAATAATCTAACATTGTTAATGAGGGGAAACACTTGGAAGGTAGGAAAGCTTAGATTTCTTTAGGCAGAAACTGAATCAAGTACCACACATTGCAAGAATGTGCTTTAACTAGTAGACAAATGTAGAAAAGCAACATTCTGAAGGCAACTACTCTATTAAATTTTCCTAAAAATGGATTTTCTTCACAGCTGCTTTAGATGTTGGGGTTTTTTCCACTCCTCCAGGTTTTTTTTTGAAAATATCCCTGTTAAATAACAAGGAATTATTATCTACTTTGTAATTATCTTTTTCTGTGTATTTGAAAATGGATTTTTTTTTCCAGTACATCTTTTTGGTTGGTCAGTTGGTTTCTTTAAAGGCCAGAATGATTAGTCTATGGTAATGATTCCTGGAAGTCTGAAGAGCCAGCTCCCCACAGTATGACAAAAAAGCACCAAGAAATATTTATCCAAAAAATTAAGAACTGATTTAATCAAGCACATATACAGCAAAGTTTCTATACAGTACAGCTGTTCTGTTTTTTGTTTGTTTTTTAAATATGGCTGGAAAAACCCCAAAATCTACATCTGTAAGCAGTGTCAGAAGAGAAATACAAAACGTTGTTACAGTGAGGATAATCAATGACTTACCATGGGGCATGGTGGAATCCCTATTGCTTAAAGTCTTAAACAGCAAAAGTGATGTCTTCCTAGAAATATGCTTGGGCTTGACCACAAGATGTGAATATGGTGCAACATAAAACTCTGCTGATGTTACGAAGGAGGCTAGACTAGAGTACAATAGTTTCCTATAGACTTAAAATCTCTAATATGCAAGTATTTTAAAAAACTTTAATTTTTATTTCATCAGAACTATGCAGCAGTAAGCTTCTGTTATCAATGCAGAGATTTATTGTTACAACTCACAAGGACTTTACTTTTTTATGTCTATTATGGCAGACAGAAGATATGCATACACATTCAAACTTCCACTTGCTGACTTCACTGCACAGCTACTACAACTTTTTTACATAGTGACTTGGAGCAGTTCTCAAAAATGCAGACCGCATGCAAGTATACGGAGTTTGATACAAAAAGAGACAAAATTGCTTAACAGTTTAACAATTTCTGATTATATTTCTCTTAAGGAACTCCTACCTGTACCTAAACGTATCCCAGTAACCTGAGCTCATTCCCCTAAAGCGTAGAGCTTTTAAAGAAGTACAATAATTTTCCTTAGCAGCTGTGAGCACGCCAAACCAGCCATGAAATAGAAAGCAAAAGGGTGGAAAAAGGAGCATATCTGACTTGGGCTATTAGAAAAGGAATGGTTAGAGGCTGTACCTCAGAAAACCAAAGCACACAATATTTGACGCCGTTAAAGTTCACCTTGAACTACTGCAGAGACACAGACACAGTTTCCAGTAACACAGAAACAAAGGTTGTGGCAAAAAGCCTGAAGAAGAACGACAAGTGTTCGTCCATAAAAGATGTAGAAAAGATTATCCAAGGTACGGAACACATTCTCATGTGTTCTCAAGCTACCGACACATGATGCATTAAAATATACACGGCAAACTAAAGTCAACTTAAAAGAAAACAAAAAATCCCCACACATGACATAAAACCCTTAAAACTTCACAGCTCCATTAGTTCCAAATTGTGAAGTTATTTTTACATGGAAACGGAACTTCTAAGTCTAGACACTGCATTTGTAGCAACCTCAAACCAAAGCTAAGCCTCTGAGCTTTACAAATTTTAACCCAGTGTAACTGGTGTAAGGACACAGGCTTGAGTCCACAGGGATGGTGTAGCAGTAGTGCCACGTGCCAGCAAGGACCAAGGATGCAATCAAACAGACCCTCTTGACTCTGCTGCACTACTGGCCCCTTGTGCAGACTTCCCACCGTTTACTGAACAACCAGCTCTGCTAAGGCAGCAGCCTGCATTATCATTCTTCACTTATTTCAGGGAGGTTATGAAAAAAATCTATTATTTAAAGCAGTTAAACACCATTGACTGGAGCAAGTTAGGGAGCAAATACAACAGTAGCTTAAGCCAACAGGACTGAAGGAGTGGTGATGAGCTCCTGGAAACTGAAAAGGCAAGAAGATCTCCAGGAAGGGGAGAAATGGGATCCAACTGCAACTCAAGGGCCACTGATACTTAAGGAGACAGTCAACATTGGTAATACGGAACAAATGTCAATAAAAAATGAAAGAATGTCATTACAAAAATCTACTTTAGCCAGTACTAAGAGTACACATACACTTCCTTCGCAGAGGTCAATGATAGCTATAATATGTTTGTTTTTAAAATACAAAAATAACAACTATCCAGAAAATTTCCTCTTACTGTTAAAGAGTGCCTTGAAATCAGGAATCAAATACATTGATCCTGGATGATGGCTCAGAAAGGACACACGGAGACTACCAAACTCAGTTGTCTGTAAAATGGACAGACCTGTAACAGCGCTCTAAAAAATTTTACAATTTGTACCTGTAAAATTCACCATTAAACTTGTAGGACACTTTTTCTTCATTTTAATTTCTTTTTAAAAGCCCATGCCAGGAACCTGCCAAGCTAGGAAAGCAAGACTAAATATGAATTGCTTTACGGGACATTAATATCCTCCTCGTATCAATGGGGATAGCCAGACTGCTGCAGGGAGGCATGGAGCGCTCCCTCTTCCCACAGGGAACCCACTTCCTCCTGGCAGTGGGAGCAGGACTGGAACCTGGGATTCTCAAATCACAGAAACACACGGAAAGTGGAGGGTGAGCCCAGGAGCTCGCTTCTGAAGTGGTTAGTAGCATTCCTTGGAAGAAAACACACATTACATGTGTCTATCCACTTGGATCTCCTGTTTGGGATGTGGAGATTCCAGTGTCATTATTGGCTTCGCAGATTTCCAGCTAGCTGGGTAGGTGTTTAAAATTAGGCAGGATTACTATCCCATGGGAGAAAGATCAGAAACTTTGTGCACACCTTGTCACAAGGACCGATACAAAAGTAACATTTTCTGTCGTAATAAAATCACTGTCAGATAATTATAACATCAATCATCTAGGGCAAGTTTTTTTTCTTTTTAAGAATCATTGGTGCGTGAACACTGAACAATGTTGTTGGGTACAGTGCTTTACCTATTTTACTCTTGTTATTGAACCTTTACAAATTGGAAACATGTAACAAGACTTTAACATGCCAACAGGCTTTCATAAGATCTTCCATATGGTCTCTCCTATATTTCTGATTTTGTGTGAAGAGGGTGGGACACCACAGACTTACAGGCTCTGTTTCTTTGCATGTACAATCTATTTAAAACAGCTTTTCCAAATTGACACTTGTTAAAAATGACCCCATTTGCACCCTGATTTATTCAAATGTCAGAGAGGGAGAAACCAACCTCACAAATCACAGCAAAGGGTAAGGCCCATGGGCCCAGTGTTTTGGCTGAGGACAGGATGGTCCTCCAGAACCTGACACTGACCACCTCTAGGAAGAAGGGGACATTAACACAAGCATGCAAGCACTTTATATGTCCTTCCCAGAACCCAAAGAAAGTTTGCTGATAAGAAAAATAATGCAGTCTCTTTGCCTAGCAGTTGATCTGCAGCTCTGGCTAGCATTTTCTCTAAAGAGAGAACACTAAAAAAGCTGAAAAGAACTTAAAAACCGTTTTGACAATTACCCTGTTTTTCCTTATTTCTACTTTTCTTTTTTAGTACTACCCTAGAAATACCCAAGACATACTATTTTTTTAATTTAATGCTGTGTTTATGGATATGTTGAACCATCAGCAAAGCACATGCAGAAAGTTACCAAACATAAATAATTCCAGGCTTCGAGAATGTCTTGTCATTTGTCTTAAGAAGCAGAATTTTCAAATTATATATCTCTGAAAGGAAGCTATCAATCTTCTGTCTAGTAGAGTGTTCTTCTAAGGACCATATGACAAAATTTCAAGTTTGAGAGTGAGAAGTAAAGGTCTAGTTAAAAAAAAAAAAAAAAAAAGACACCACAAAAAGTTTTCTGAGGATGTGCTAAACAAATCAGTTAATTCGGCTCCAACATAAAAATTTTAACTAGCTCCAGTTTACAGGTCCATTTGACTTCATATTTTTTAGTGGGAATTATATCCAGACAGATAATTCTTTATACCTATACCAAAGGATAGCCTCTGCTAAAGTACTACATAGAGCTGGTGATTTAACTAAAATATACTTTTAACTGGTACCCATTTTATTAATTTCCTCATTTGACTTTCATTTAACAACCATATTGCTTTGCCCTTACATAAAAATAATAGCTTAACGGTGGTGTTGTTTTTACTACATTTCCTTTAATATTCTAGAAA
The DNA here is from genome assembly GCF_000687185.1 of Egretta garzetta. Lineage (NCBI taxonomy): Eukaryota > Metazoa > Chordata > Aves > Pelecaniformes > Ardeidae > Egretta > Egretta garzetta. The sequence continues at coordinate 1,873,402 of NW_009259239.1, read as the reverse complement.
ATTCTACAGTAGTCCCTACTCTAGAGAAAAAGAACATTTAATTCAGCAAGTCAATTCAGAATACTTTGTGCCTCTAACCACTTCAGGTAGTTCACTTGGAAATGTAGCTGCTAGCCTTACCTATCTCCTAGGTTTGAGAGCGATCAGTTGTTTCCTCAGAGACAGTCACAGCTACAGTATTGTGCTGTTTTTATTAAATCACGTAGCTGACACACTGCAGCCACACACTGATGCAATTCTCATTTACGTTGTCACTTTATCTGCAGGGCTTGTGTTTCTATTAAAGCTGCTTTCATGCACTTTAGCATAAAGCACTTGAAAACACCCTTCCTTGTGTAGCATACAATTAACCACGTACTATTTCTATGAGGGAAAATACAAAACCTCAAAGCCTGTAAGTTACCAGTTTGGAAACAGCTAAATTTTAGGTAATAAAGTCAACATATGTGTAATGGATACTATCAAACAGATACTACATTAATATTATATGCTATTAAAGGCCAGTCTAACAGAACAGTTGTAACAGCTCTTCCCTCCTTAAAAAGTAAAGCAAAAATCCATCACTGTCAGTGGCGTCCTCATTTCCAAAAAGTGTTCATTTATACATTTGTCTGTGTGCTGATGTTTCGGTAACCTTTTTTGGCAGGGAGCCACTAACTAATGGCTGAACTTTGAGGTACTGGTGCACTTACAGCTAACTCGGGTAACCCTGCTGAGCTGCAGAGGACTGGGCTTTTCATACGCTTCAGACTGAATTCCTATTAACTACTGCATCCACACTTGAAATGCAGTCATGTGCACCACAAGCTCAAATGAACTGTTGTACTGTTTAAACATAATGACTACAGTAGTTTCCCTCTACACTTTACTGCAGCATGTGCTGTATCCAGTTTCAAATCATTCCAGAAACAATGCAATCCAGGGGGGTTGGACTAGATGACCTCTAGGGGTCCCTTCCAACCCAAAATATTCTATGAAATCATTATTTCCTGAAACTGTAGATGGTAACTGTGATAAACAAGACCACAATCCAGTCAACATGCATGACTGTGGCCTAGGCCTTCAAAGTTTCACGTACGTCTACATGGTAAATAGAGTGACCTACAAGATCAGCAGTGGAAATGACCAGTTTGATTATCCTGAAAAACAGCAAAAGGATTAATAGAATGACCAAAGGATTTTTCTGATCTGGGTTCAAATGCTCAGGATGTGCCCTCAAAGCTCACTGCTCCTGAATGTGATCAGAAAAAGGACTACCAGTGCACAGAGAGAATATGGCTGTACTTCCTTTTTTTTTCTTTTGTAGAAATAATGCGAGAAATGAATACTGCTTTGCATCAACTATCAAACTACCAAAAATAGTTGGGAAAGCTCTAAATGTTTATCACTGATGACCTGTTGAGTCATAATTATGTGTAACTTCACTGGTAGATCACACAGGCTACAGCCAGGCATTTCTTTTGGAAGCAGAAAAGAACAGGCCAATCAATAACCACGGACACATCTGGCAGAACTTTTTCAAAGTTAATTTTGAAGTATTGTACTTTCAGATGAGTGAAATATTAAAGTAAATAAAGCAGCATCTCTTAAAATCTGATTTCACTAAAGTGAACAATGCATGACAAGTCACCCTACAGTCTGAAACGAGTTTAAATCTACTGCTTACGCAAAATCTGATCTTGAAATTATTTTGATCTTAAGAATAGGAGCGTTACTACTATTCTTGATGATTTAGTGGCAAATAAAAATCTGGTCTTGCATTAGAAACATGACCTTGCACAGCTTTAGAGGTGCAAAGGAAACTACCGTGTTTCTAGTCCTTAGGGCAGATGAATAATCAACACAACAGCATCCTTCAGACAGTTCACAACTGATGTTTTGTTTGTTTTAATAACTTATTGAAAAATGCTCAGAATCCCTTACAACTACCAGAATCCACAGTTCTATTATCGTACACAGGATGCTTCAGTAGGATTTAAAACATTTTCTATACTAACAACTACGAAAGGTGCTGTAATTATAGTACCAAAACATGTAATCCTGCAAGAGTAGCAGTAAAAGACTTCTTTTATTGCCCTTGCAGCATGTCTCAACCCTAACCTTTCACGTCCATGAGCAGGAGCATCAGGAAAAAAAGCTTTTAAAGAAAAATAATATTTTCCTGGCCTTATGGGGTTTACATCAACTTGAACAAATCTGAATTATCATTCAGGGTGGTGCGGGGAGTGTAAGGAAAAAAAAAAAAAAAAAGAATACACAGATATGGCAGGCTTTAGACCCAACATGAACTTCCCCCTGGCAGCTGCTCTTCGCAGGCTGTGTTTGGCTGATGACCTAACACTTCATGTGACATGTGGGGACATAACCCACAGCTGTGAGAGGAAAACTGAGTATGGACTAAGAGCTCGCTGCCTTCCAAGTAAGTGTCACAGAACTGAGGCAGATACAAGATCTTAGAGATTTACTAGCAAGATACTGAGACCATTTCAGAACCTGTTGTCAATCTATTTCACAATGATCACTCACTGAAGTGCACCCATCCTCCGTCATTGCTGCAAAAACTCAAAGGCCCTCAGGAAATATTAGCTGCAATTCCTTTGTAAAACAGAGCACTCCTATGTGTGAACAATGTTATTTACGTATGCTTTTTATTTTTCCCCATGTGTTTGGCATTTCTTCTCAGAAGTACGCCATTTCCTAAAGATTGAACTGTCTTTATTTACTCAGTCTGAAATTCATACATCTCTGGTTCTAAGAAAAATGCTATGAATAAGAAACAGGTGAAATTTTAGAAGCAAAGAATATCTGAAGTGGAACTGTTTCTAACCACACAAACCAAAGAAAATAAAATTAATCTGAAGTGTTTCAAAATAATGCTTTTCAAAGGCTTATTATTTAAAATGAATTCTGTGGCAAAACCCCAGCATTTGTCTCATTTATTACCTAGGAAAGAAAATGTATTCCAGCGTGCTGAATGCCTAAACAGCAGAGGTGAGAAGGTCATTCAGCACACAAGTGAAACTCGAGGTAGCTTTTGTCTGCTGTAGGTCTACAAAAGCAGCAGTCAACTAGCCGTTACTCCATTCCCGATCAGACCTTACCCTTTCTGAACTCTAGCGCAAACTTAATATGCAGCAGTCCTGGAGCACAGAGCTGGCGTACAGAGGGTCCCGTAAGTCCTATTTGTGAAGTATTTGGCAGAGTTTTGTTTATGACTTTATATTCCATAGAGTGTGTAAATCTAGTAAAAAAATTATTGCAAAATGTCATGTAAGAGTTATAAATGCTAATCCTCAATGGATCAGCTTTGCACTCATGTGCCTGGCATGTGTCATTCTTTGCCATAACAGAAAATGTGATGGTTGACCATAACACTGAGGACAAAATTCAAAGCAGCCCTGAGATGTTTAAAGCAAAAGTTGTGCAGAGTTAGGCTCCTAAGTTCATGAGAGCAACCTGTATGTGGCCTTCCCCTTTACTCTGCTGAAATGCCCATGATTTAGGCAAAAAGTTTTAAGTTCTGCTATTCTACATATCTAACGGCAAATCCATCCTGGTGGAGCTGGCTGTACAGGCACATGTCATTAGCAAAAAGCCATCTGGAATCCAGAAACTGGACCTCCCTGTGTTTTATGACCCTGTATGAACTTAATTTGTTAGCTGAGCAATGACAGCAGTTACCTTTTATAAAAAAACAAAACAAAACAAAAAAACAAACAAAAAAACCAAAACCCCTTCGTGGCTAGAGCATCTGCCAAGGAAGTAAAAACCTTAAGTCCTAGGCTCTAAGGGAGTATGACCCTACAGCTTCCACTCCCCTGGCCAGCGCTACAGCACCGGTCTCAGCATGACACCCGGAGCAGGAACATCCACGAGTCCCTCTCTTAAACAGGGCCGCTAAACTGCCAGGTCATAGGGAAAGCAGATGAGGTTGCCTGTCATTGTAGCTCAGGACCTAGGGCATCTGAGAGGAACCAACGTTCCAGATCCTGCTGCTAAGTCCTACTTGTGTTTTACATTAGGCAACCACTGGATAAAAACAGAAAAACAAGCAAGAGGGTAATTACTCTGAATCCTACTTCTAAGGCCAAATACTTCACTTTTACGCATCACGGTACTTAAAACCTTAAAACCTCGTTTTGGATGTGTACCGAAGATGTCTCAAAACGCCTGTTACGTGACCTCAGCTTAGCTCGACTGGCGCATTCTGGAACTAAACTTAAGAAATGTGGTTAAAATATTTTGAGAAAATGAGACTAACCACTGAATTTCTTTGCTAGTGACAGGTAAGCAAAGAAGGCGGAAGTTCACCAATAAAGTTCAGCCTCCTTTAAGGTTTTTAAAAAACACTATTCTTTGAGAAGTAATTTTGCCAAACATTTTATGAAAAAGATACTAAGAGAAGTAGTAAAAGAAAACAAGTGATTGAAATTAAACCATTTTACTCATAGATGCAATCTTTTCAACTTTGAAAAGCCCTTCTAAGCATCTTTGAGGCTTGCATGTTTAACTACTGATGTTAAGTTATAAATGATTAAGACTAGAGATTTTTTTTACCTGAACAGTCTTGCTTTTTTTTTTAAAGTTAATTTTCAAAATTATTATTTTTTAAATTACAACTACAGCAAAATAAGTTTTACCTAATTGCTTATGGGGTTCTATTTCAGCTTTATGTATTTTATTCATTCCTTAGCTTTGCACTTTTATAAGCACAATACATACTTGCCTTACCTAAATAGGTATGAAAATGCACATGTACACTGGAAGCTAAAGAAATGCTCTTATGTACCCTTCACATACTTCCTTGAATTCAGTTAAGGTTTAACACTTACCAGTAGTGTATGTATGGAAATAAGCAGTAGCAGAAAAGCCTCCACAACTGAAATAGCTGAAAAATTTATCCTATCATTTTGCCAATAAATTTACTCGTACCTGGTGTTGATGGCCTCTCCAGCATATTCAAATGATGGTAAATGAAGGCTTGACTGTCATGAACGGTGTCCATATCAATTTCCTCCTCTTCTTGAGAGTTTGAGAACTAAGATATCAGGAAAGAAAATAAGCAGATGCTAATAATTCATAGGAATATCACTAGATAGAACTTAAAGTATTTTATTTTTGAGGTAAACTGAGGGTGAGAGGGAAAGGAAGTGATATCTACCACTGCAAAGGAATAAAAATTCAATAAAATTAATGAGGGTCAGTGCCTTTTCTTCTTTCTAATTTACCATGAAGCTGTGGGAACAGCAGCATTAACTGTCATCTTTAATTCTTGCCAGCCAATAAAGAATCTGATGGGAAATGATTTTGCCAAAGTAATTGTAACAACTACTGTACACATATACACAACATGTCTTTTGTTTGAACACAGCTTTAAGGGAAGTCAGCAGAAGCCACTGCTGTTATTCTGAACACCCTACATATTGTGCAAGTTGAATTTCCATTTCTTACTCTGATTTTGAGTTTGACTTTACTGTCTTCATTCTTCTCTAGTATTTGCCCTGGCTCCAATGGAGACCCGAGTGGCATATCAGCCTTCCTCTTCACCCCCTGCTGATGACCAGAAATGCTGGATGCTGTTTCCTTAATAAGATGATCATCCTCCTGAAGCAGCATTAAAAGACCAAAATTAGAAGATAGCAAGAGCCATGTTTCAGCCTACAAGAGACCTGATAGCTGAAAACACTTCTGAGTAAGTGGGTGATTTGAACAAAGTTTTCCCTTGTAGTTCTGGCAAAAAGTATTTTCTAAAACCCTGCATGGATTTGTGCCAACCCCTCCTACAAACATGGTTTCTCTTTACTTCTATCCCTGCTCCCTCTGCATATCTAGCATTGGCATCTTTTCTGTCCCTTCTCACAATCATGGTACTGTTGGTGTGCAACAACATTTGCTGCCTCTGAATAGCCTTTCTATAAATCTGTGCCTCGCAGGCTTTCCTCAATCCAAATCTCAGTTGAAAAATTGTGATAGCCTCTGATCTACACATGGGATTTAGCTAAATCTTCTTTTAGTTAGTTTTAAAAGCTAATGCTTAGTTTGTTGAATACAAATCCTAAAAGCACTTATAACTTGGGGATTTTTTTTTTTTATTTCACAATAATATTTATTAAAAAGAGCTAAACTGGTTTGTAAATTACGGCTTAGATTATCAAAAAAACAGGGTCAAAGGAATATAAAATAGCAGTAGAGTCTACTAAGTTACACGTATAGTCATTAAAACAGGAGACAAGTGGGAGACAAGTGTTCCAAGAAGTCTAATACACAAAATAAAGTACCCATAGAAGCAAACATAATTAAAAGCTCACTAAAAACTAGCGGTATCATACACTCTCAAGAGTATATGTTGCTCCACTGAACTGCTCTTCCTCTTTTTTACAAAGGGCACTCCTGCCCCGCAAACTTGTGCCCTGAACAATTCAAATTCAATTTTATGGAGTGGGTAACTTTTACCATCCTCAGCAAATTCAGTGTCACAAGTCTATCAGTACTGATTTTAACTCGTTTTATGTTTAACTCTGTGTTTATGCTCTCAGAATATAGAGTCTGCTTTAAAGAACCAAGTTAATTTGATGTATTCTATCACCTGTTAATTTTTCTTCCCCTCAAATACGCATTTCCCTTTTTTCATCCCCATTATTTAACCCAACACACTGCTGTTGTGAAACACTTGGATAAAGTTTGGCTGATGTGAGAGGCAGCCTTTGTTTTATATTACTGGTTTGGGTTTTTTTACAAGGAAAATCAGTTCCCTGATTTTTGGAGGAGTTACAGTGAAAATGGTAACCTTAACAAAGTAAGGGGTAGGAGAATGGAGATGAGGCACAGGAGAAGATACGAGGGATGAAGTGTGAATTGAGGCTTATACTAAGGCTGTATTCTCAGACTAGTGTAAGCCAGTACTACTGCTAAAAGAAGCAGCTTCTTCGCTTTCCTCACATGTTTCTGTCCTGGGCCGCCACAAGCATTTGTATAACTACATGGTGAACTGGACAAGGAAGCTGACCCCGCAGGAAATATCTGTTCATAAAAAAGGTATTTTTCAAGCAGATCCTCCCCTGATCCAGCTCACTATGCAGCAACACAACTGTGCTAGCACAAGGGAGAGGACAGTATAGGAGAAAGAAGAGTTAAGAGGAAATTTTTGGATTAAAATAGTCTGGCTGCTAAAAAAGTTTGGATGTTCACTGACCTGAAGCCTAAAAATCTGCCAATAAAATGTCTCCTGCTATTTAATTCTGATGTCTGTGCGCAGCAAATTAGGACTTATTACATGTTCTGTAAACATGTAGGATAGCTCTAATGATATTTGACTCCATCATCATTTTCTCCCCCTACTGGAAATAGTCTGCAAGGTATTGTGATAATTTGCACTTTCAGTATACTTCTGAATAAAAACGGTTTAGAGATTAACTATGGAACTGATAAAGTAACAGTAAACCATCCCACTCAAAAGGGTGGAAAGAGTTTCAAACATGCTAACCACATGTTTGCATTCTCTTTCAGGATTTACTCCTAAGCAGTTTCAATCAAATGTAGTTTTTGAAACTGTTAAGAAGATTACTCGTTATTTCCATGTCTGTTAAGTTTTTTCCCTCATAATTAAATTTGTCCAATAAAAAGACTTAGTCTTGTAGCAGTGGTGGTTATTCTTAAGAAAAGTATGACTTGAATAGCTTGTAAGGTCCATTTTCTAACTACACAATGGATTACGTGTTAGGACTGATGCCTCCAAAGACAGAAAGATACCGAACTTAACATAGGCGATTTTTCAGAAGTTGCTACAAATCCTTCAGAGCACATTACTAAATAGTCAGATTCAAGTGTTCAATGAAGATGTGTTTAAGTTCCAACTTTCGCAAGTTGTTTAAAAAGAGGTATATCTGTGTATTTTAAGATGTAATAAATTTATTGATGAAAGATTTTTTTTGGAAAATTGCATAACTTGCCTATAAGCAATATTCTTAGTCTAATAAAAAAAATTTTTGATCACAGCATCAAACATTTCTGTGAATCACTTCATGTCTCATAAGCAATATAGAAAAAGTAAAGTTTTATAAAGAACAGAAATGAATGAGTGTAGAAAAAAACAAGTTAAAAGCTTGCATACACTATGCAAAACAGTTAAAAAAAGTCAAAAAAGTTACGGCATATACCAGCTTTTCAAGTGGAAGGAATAAAGAGTAACGAGGTATAAAGGTAGCTGAGGTAGAGCATGAGAAGTTTAAAAACAACACAAAATTAAATCAGCAACCAATGCAAGGACTCAGGGCCAGCTGAATGGGGTGCATGCAGATGGTTTGTGCTTACGGTGTTCTGAAATCCTACTGACTGTCCGTGATTGTTAGTACTATTCACAGGTTCCTGATTATTTGCAACTGATTCGGGGATAATTGTTGGATTAAGTACAGCCTTCTTTTCTTTCAGATTAAGAACAAGTCCAAGCTCTGGTAATGGTAAACAAGAAGGTCTGCTGAGGCCAAAAAGTGTGAAATAGAGGTCCACAGCACCACATCGTAATCTCCAGTCATGTGAAGTTCCTAAAATCCAAGAGATTACTGTTAATACAGAGATACAATTTTCTTCTCTCCCATAAATAACACAGTTTAAGTGATCTGGATCCAGAAGAGTATGACATTTTCTGTGCTAAAAATACACTTCCCTCATTATTCCTGCCTCTTATTGACTCAAACTCACCTGACACATCCTCTTTAAAAGGAAGGCCTCAAGTTGTTTACTTTGTAAGCTGGACACATTTAGTAGAACAAGACTGGGAAACTAAGTGCTATAATAACATAATGAAAAATAAAAGGAAAATAATCACACCCATATGCTTTCATTTTTCAAGTTTCACTTTAGGTTTTACTACTGGACAATTAAATAGAACATTTTGTTACCAAACTGGCTTCCCGTATCAGTGGATTTGGTTGCACTTGCCTATGTATTCCATGAAATGTAGTAGGAGCCTTAAGCATGACTGAGATCTGTACCCTCTGGAAACCGCACTGGTAGAGAACACAAACCAGCAATGCATAAACATGCTTTTTGATGTCACTACTATGTCACATATTTCATTGGATACTCGATACTTGAATCTGTATTGATACCGAAGGTATGTATTCTTACTGCACAAAGCAATGCTTCAATGATTTTATTTTTCACTGCAAACTGTGTACTGCTTTTATATCTTCATACACAAATGGTCAAAGTACATTTGGCACCAATCACAACAGAAAGACATCTAACATCTGGTGCAACGCTGCAAATACAGTGATTCTGGTGTTAACTCAGCCCAGCTCTTGACTTATTGCAAGTTTATTGAACATATTGTTCCACAGCAGGAATAGAACTGTATCTGGTAAACAAGATACAGATGTGCCAATTGCCATGTTAATGTGGCTGTGCAAGACTTAGCACAAAATAAAATTACAAGATCTATCCCTGTAATACTAAGTTTCATGGGACTAAATAGTGTTTTGAGTAAGCTTAGCTGTACATAGGCTTACCCAGTTACAAGTAACTCTGATGAGAACTTCATGAACAGCTGGGTAATAGAAGGGTATATGAATATTAATCTGGGCATTTCGTAACATTAAAATACTCTCCAGAGAATGACACATTCACAAATATTAATTTTAAAACTCTTCTAATATTTTAACAATAAATAATTTACTCAACTTTTTAAACTAGGACATCTTAAAATTATGTGATGAATTCCCATTCAGTATCTCTCTCCTTTTCCAGCGGAATAGCTAAGCTTAAATACAACTGGCTGCTGAATTTCTCTGCAATCTTTGGAACTTGTGAGCATTATCAATTTAATGCAGATTAACACAGAAGAAAAAAAAAAAGATTACATATATTAATCAGAGTCTGTTTTCTATTGCATGTGCTTATGTTAAATGAAAGCAATTCATGGCTCTAGAATCACGCAGCTTTAAGCCAGGCTACCAACTTGTCTCAGATTAACAAACATTTTTTCAAGGCACCCTGGAGTGCTACAGTTATCCCTTACAGAAAAAATTGCAACATTATGTCACCTTCATGCACAGAAATTTAAGTACTTCAAGCCCCATGAATCATAATAAGAATGTATACTCTATTTGTTACTTGCAAAAAGGGATAATGGTTGTGAGTAACTTTGAACACTCTTCTCTCAAGAAAAAGGAAAAACTCTGTGATAGGAACATCAAAACTGTTTATTTTCTGTACCTGACAGTTGGCAAATCCTACCAAACTGAACTACTAGTAGTCTCCCCACTTCAACACCTGGAGTGTAGCTGTAAACTTCTAAACACTAAAAATAATGATACACAGAGAACAGACAGCTTTCAATGACCTAAAAAAGCTATATAAACATTTATATGTACTCTGTGTAGTAATATGCCAGATGTTAAAGGGCAGTTTGTCAGGACTGGATAAAACTGCTCCAGTAATGAAAAATGGGTTAATGGTAAAGATGCAAGCCCTTCTCTCATTAAGATCTTTCCTAATCACACAAGGCAAATTGAGTCTTAGGTTTACAATACACTTTTAGAAATCTCATTCAAATTATCTATACAAATGTTATCCTCTCATATTCTCTCAGAGTTTAGTAAAGGAGGACAAAGAGAGACTATCTAATCTAAAGCAAACTGAAGAAAAAGGTAACACAGACACCATCATTTGAGGAAACATTTGCTTTGCACGTCTGAGTCAAAGAGCCATTCTGTGCCAAAGCATATCAAAGCACACTACAGTAGTAGACTAAATAATGAAAAACAAGGTTTGGTATCCTGTGTCACTGAGAAAGTTCTGGAGGTACATATGTGACACTGAACTTCTGAGACTGAATTTTTGAATTCTAGTTATTGAAACTAAGAGAGTTCTTGCCATATTCTGAAGCAAGTCTTTAACACTTACTAAAAACCACCTTACAATAAAAAACCTCCAAACCAACCAACAAACAAACCAAAAACCAACCTGAATTCATCAGTTTCCAAAGTTGATCTACCAAAGCTTCATTACATAAAGGGGACTCCATGTTCTTGGTAAAAGGTGGATTCTTAGTCAGCATATCCAGAATCTTATGCCTGAAAAAGAAATAGTAAAAACCATCTTTATTAAGTCCAAATGAATACACTAAGGATACAAAGTCTGTTCAATTTGCAATATTCTAACAAACGTATTCAAATACAGGATGTATTCCAAAATTTTAACCAATGTTTTATGTTTTCAGCTCTTCCTTCTGTCCACAATACGCATAGACACAGATTTACCATCAGCAATAGAACTTAAAGTTAAAAAGTAAGGTGCAAAGCAGCAGGATGTTATTAGACATAATTTTTAACAGTTAGGTACAAAAATGTAGGCTACATTATGCTCTTCTGTTTAGTAACCATCTTTTTTGCACACTGACTTGATAATTATAAAGAAGGAGCAACATTGGCTAACAAACTCCTTACATACTAACACCAAAGAGATTTTAAATAACTTTAAATGTTTATGGCTGATACAAAATGACAGGACCAAAACCAGTGATTTGCACAGCCTTCTGGAAAGGAACACTACCACCTCCTAAGTTACATCAGTGTACAAAAATTCCGCACTTAGCATGTTTGCTTACAATTTACACACTGAGCTGAAAGTAGATACGTTTGTCCCCACTTGCTTTCTCTACACTTGGCCTTGAAAACATTTTATGAATGAGAATAATTATTTGTTCCATTACTTATTATTTTAACTATTTTTCCTTGTATAGCCAGCTTTCCCCTTGCTGTCTTATGATTTGGAACAAGAACTCTTACAGATATTTTTTTCCTTTTCTTTAAGAGGAGACTTACATATAGCACTAAATTCAAAACTTAACTCCTCTTTAAAAAGATACAAATGAAATCTCCTTCCTACACTGAAGCTAAACCTCCTCTAGTGAGTCTAACTGTATATACTTCCATTAACAAGAATGATAAAAATAAAATAGAGAACAATCTTGCAGCTATGATTTTTATAAGAAACCACCGAGAGAGAGAGAGCTTAGAAGTAATATTATTAATCTTTGAAACTCAGCATTTTAATGGTGGCCATAAAAAGAACGTGTTGGGCAAAACCAATGATTATGAACCTCAGCATTCAAGGGTTTACAATGAATTGGTGAAAACAAAGCTGAAACAGGCAATACTAGAAATTACACCATATTTTCACATGTTATCCTTTCACCCCATCTACAGTCTAACAATTGCTTTACACTCCTTGCTGGCAAAACATTGTGCACACTATGTCTGAACCTTTGCCTTTACGGAATATCACAAAGTCTTTTTGCCATATGCAACATCAGATTTATATACTTTATTTATGATCAGGAAACGACCTCTAACTTCGGACTTCCACCACAGGGGTAGAACATAAAAGACAAAAATAATATAATGGAGAATAAGAACAGAGTATATTAATTTTTGAGATGTTTCAATTTATAGAAAAAAAAAAAAAAAGGTTTGTGAAGAAGTATTAAGCAGTTAAGCATTTGATCTATTCTAGCGATTCCAGGCCAAGAATTTACTTAGTAGTTCCAGCATTAGTAAAAATGCTGACTCTATTAATTCACTAACCTTATGTAGGGTACAGGATCATTCTGAACCATGGTAAGCAGCCACTGTAGTTCTTCATAGCTCCTATCAACTGCAAAGAAAAACAAAATAAAATGCCTATAAACATACATAAACTGGAAGGATTTTGATCAAGACAATCACAAGTTCCTGCATTAGCACACAAAGAGCTTGAATCACTGCAACTGAAGAGGAATTTCATTAATTATAGTGCAAAATCAAAGTAAAAGTTGGTTTATTTTCCACTGAAATAGAAACGTGCATAGAACTCCTTCATGCCTCAATTGTTCAATAACCACCAGTTCACTATTAGCAGGTAACTCTGTCACTTGTGAGCACTGATTAGGAAGATCACAGAGTAAATTATCATCTTGATATTGTGTGCTTCCTGAAATGAAGGCATTCAAATATCCTTTCAACAATCAGAAGTGTAATACTTTCTATAGGGAACAGAGAATAGACAATTCTCATACACAGGAATCTATGGAAGATTATTGTCTATAAATAGGCTAGAAAGAAATCCACAGGGCTTATACAAAACTGCAAGCATACTCCTCTCAGTAGCCTTCCTTAGTTTTTTAAATCAGTATACTTTGCAATTAAAATGTATTTTGAAACTTATCAGCACATGCTTCTAGAAAATTGCTGCCTGACATTGTTGGAAACAAGACCAGCTTGTTTAAAATTTAAATTACATTACAAAATTCCTTTGATTGCCAGTGTAACATTACAAACAGCACAGGATATCATCATCACCAATTACAGAAAAAATGAAAGAATGTTATCTTTTTCTCAGATGCGTAATTGTAAGAATTTACAGCAGCATTCTCTTCTCATTTCCTCAAATCAATGAAGAGCTTGCTTAGGCTTTGCTTTACTTCAGAATTCGGGGTGCATTAATCATTCCTGTACAGACAGCTCCAAAAGCATTTCTGTTGCTTTCCATTTTGTGGTCCTAGCAATGTATTTATTTCTTCCCAAGCCTACCTTATTTTCAGTTCTAAATACCTCAGTTTAACTTTCCTTCTTGATCTCAGTCAGTTTTCAGTCAACAGTTTTTAAATACTTTTCTAGTCCAGCCAATTCTAATACCCATTATTCCCTTGTTACTGCACTAGAGTTAAGTTGCTTTTAAAGGAAGAGGCAACTATTTAAATTATGAGAATTAGCACTTCAGTTCTATTAGAAGTTTTTTAAATACTTTGGACAACTAGAAAATAAGATTTCCTCTTGGCTTGGGAGGAGGCAACCAAGCAATTGAAAACTACATTATAATATTGCTTACAAGATGGCTGAACAGTCTCTTGCAGGCCACTTGCAAGTTAGCTCTGCTCTTCCTACAATCCAACCAGAACAGAACTGGTTATACTGGTAAGCCACTGAACAGGGCTGATAAGCCCTGTTTAGAGGAAGAATGTATTAGCTCACGTTCTGCACCGTTTAGACCATGGCTACACAGTTCTGGATGATGCCAGAGCAAATCTGTATCCATACAGACCAGAACTGCAATCTCAGATTTGCCTTAAAAATTGGAGAAATCTTTGAAAAGATATACTTTTAAGAGATTAGTGATTGCTTGTGCTCCACTCCATGCACAAATGCTTTTCCTGGCAGCTACCTTGCCTGGGATAGAAGGTAGCTAGAACACTGCATACAAAAGTTGTTTTGCACGGAAGAAAAATAATATTGTATAACCATGCAGTGAAGACTCACAACATGGCGAACACAAAGTCACAATCATAAGCAAGCTGCAATTACTTTGACTGCTAACAGAAGGGATTTTAAAATGGTTTTTCATTAGAAAATGAGAAGTCTAGGAGATAAATCCTTTAGGCTGATAGTATTGGATAAACAGAACCAAGAAACACCATACTTTTGTGGTTAAAAAATAAAAGGTCTTTTTTGCTTCTTAAACTTATTTGTGCTTGAAATAAAGTACGTCTTCCCTGCTATTTGCCTTACGGTGTAAACTAGACCTGCTAGACTTCTAAAGCTTTGCTATTAATGCATTTACCCTGCTCTTCAAATTTAAATAGCAACTAACGAAACATTTTGGGGAGCAAAGACAAATTAAACCTGACCTTGGGCAGAACAAATCTTATTAGCCAGAAGAATCACAGAATCATACAACAGCACAGTTTGGAAGGGACCTCAGAAGATCATCTGGTCCAACCTTTCATGGGAAAAGGAGCCTAGATGAGTTATCTAGCACCCCGTTCAATTGCATCTTGAAAACCTCCAGTGGTGGGAACTCTACCACATCCCTGGAGAGGTTGTTCCACTGATTGATTGCTCTCACTGTAAAAAATTTCTTTCTTATATTGAGATGAAACCTCTCCTGGTGCAACTTCTACCTGTTATGCCTTATCTTCTACCTGTTGTTACTAGTGAAGAGAGCGCCTCCATCCTCTTTGGAGTATTGTGATGAGGTCCCTCCAAGCCATCTCTTCTCCAGGAAGAAAAGACCTAACACCTTCAGTCTTCCCTCACAGAGCAGGTTCTCCAGACTGTGATCATCTTTGTGGCTCTCCTTAGGAACCTCTCCAGTGTGCCCACATCCGTCTTGAATTGTGGAGGCCAGAACTGGACACAGTACTCCAGGTGTGACCTGACAAGCACTGAGTAGAGTGGGATGATCACAGCTCTATCACTGCTAGTAATGCCCCCGTAGGTGCAGACCAGGATCCCATTTGCCTTTGCTGCTGAGCACTACTGGCTCATGGCCAGCTTGTTGTCTTTGTTGAACTTGCTTTTGCAAAAACTTTGGTAAAATGCCTTCTGACGTGTTCACCTCACCACCCAGTTTAGCATTACCGGCAAACCTGGTGAGGCTGCTTTCAATGCTGTTGTCCAGATCATTTATGATGATGTTCCCTGGGGAACCCCATTAGTGACAGGCTGCCAGCCTCAGTAAAAAACACTGATCACCATCCTCTGAGTGTGGCCCATGACTCAATTTCCTACCCATCTCACAGACCACTCATCCTGTCTGTATCTTGCCAGTTTGTCTAGGAGAAGGCTGTGGGAAGAGAGATGTGTAGATTTTCACACTTCTGGTAGGCATAAAAATAAGAGATTGCTTTCTGAAGTAAAAATCCTCTTGAGATTTTTTCTAGTTACAAGAGATGGTGTATCAGTTCTCTGAGACCCTAAACTTTAACACAGATGAGATTAGATAATCATGGATATTTATTTAGAACAGTTTGTTGTGACCTCTTATAAATATGCAACTGCTTTGTTGCGTACATATAATTACTAATAGTCATATAACTATCAGAAGCTAACTTAAAAAAGTTAATAAACTTTGTTCACTTCAAGGCAGTTTAAATCAACTGTCCAAGTCCTTATATGCTGCCTCAAGCATTTTACAGAGTTATCATGTCTCAAAAAAAGCCTTACTATTAACAGCAAAGAAAACAACTTATTCAGTTCCACAGAGAAATGATTTCTTTTAAAGTAACTTTAAAAAAGGCAGTGGGATTCCTACCCTGAGAGCTGATAGAAAAACATGGGAGTTCCACACTGCCCCAGAAAACAGACTTTCCTTTTTATGGAAATTACAAAATCTGTCAGCTTCCTTTACAAGAACTGTTAAAAAGCCAGCTTTGGCACAAGCAACAGGCATTTGATAGCTGCTGGTTCATATCCAGTATGAACTGGAAACCAGGTAACTGGGAACAACGAGAATCAGACCTCTTGGCAATAGACAGCCAATCATTTCTCCTTCCAAAGCCAGGTTTAGAGCTCCACGAGACAAGCACTGCTAATTTCTATACTGGTAGCTGAAGAAGTCAGCACACTGAGCTTCCGGATTTACCCCTCCACCAAAAACTTACCAGTCTTACAGCAGGAGCAGAAGCTAATGTGTTCAGTGCTGGAAGGTTGTATTTGAGAAATGATACTGATGACCAGTTAGACAGTAGACTGTGTTGTGAATTGTAGTGACTTTACAGCAGATAGATATTTGCATCTGCTACCTCTGCATCAGAGAAAAAGTCAGTGGCAAGGGGCAAGGCAGTTAGGTGCAGTAATACTCTAATCCATCATTTCCAGATCTCACAGCAAGCTCAGCCAAAAATTACATTCAGCTCAACCAGTGTTTTTTTCAAGTAATCTTTCTACCACTTTTTACCATTCAAGTTTTACCTTCCTGTAGAGTATTTCAAGCAACTTACCCTATCTTGCTTATACAGCAACCAATTTGATCAGCTGTTTTAAAGATGTACTATATTACTTGGCAGTACAAACACTTTCTATTCAGGTCAGTTATTAACTATAACCACTATCCATAAAAAGTCAAGAATTTAATGAGAAAACATTATTTCTATCAGTTTGTCTTTCCAAAGGGTGGGATGAATTAGCAAGGAGATTGTTCTAAAGGAAGCAGGCTGATGAGTAAGCTTTCCATTCTCCAGCAAATCTTTCCACTAACACTCTGTAAAGGGAGGAATAAAGCAAGCAGCCTAACAGACAGAGATGCACAGCACCAGCAGAGTGCTGCATTCTAGCTGGGTATCACTCACTGGGTCACTAAATGGTACATGTGCAGTGGGTTATGGATCCAGAATGCCAGGTGAATTACAAGACTGAGGACTAAGCCTGAGCATTCTGCTCAGTGCACAGCCTCCCTTGAAGTTACTAGTTTTTCTGCATGGCAGTCTGGTTTCAGTCTGTAAGCATAGATCCAAATTCTGCCAGATGCATTCACTCAAAGACTCCAATAGCCTTAAAACCTCCAATTGCCTACCTAGTTTGAGAAGTCTTCAGACAGAATGACAGCAGTAAGATCAAAGTAATAAAGCCCTTATAAAAAAGAGAAAACAATTATTCATAAAAAAAAAAGGAAACTCTCCACTACCCTGAAAATTAAAACATTAAATTTGAGGCAGAGTAATTAGAAGTCTAGAATCACCAGCCTGCTCACAGAGGAAGTACTGAAGGATTTGGCCACTTTGATAGGGATAACCATTCAAACACAAGAACTGTCACAAATCTGCTGATGCCCTGGTTTCAGCTGGGATAGAGTTGATTTTCTTCATAGTGGCTTGCATAGTGCTGCGGTTTGGACTTAGAACAAGAATGTTGATCACTATCAACAAGAATGTTGATAACACACTGGTGTTTTTAGTTGTTGCTAAGTAGTGCTAAGACTAGCCAAGGAATTCTCAGCTCTCAGCTCTGCCAAGAGCATGGGAAGCTGGGAGGGGGCACAGCCAGGACAGCTGACCCAAACTGACCAAAGGGCTATTCCACACCATACGATGCACAGCATATAAAGCTGGGGGAAGAAGAAGGAAGGGGGGGATGTTCGGAGTGATGGCGTTTGTCTTCCCAAGTAACCATTACGTGTGATGGAGCCCTGCTTTCCTGGAGATAGCTGAACACTTGCCTGCCCAAGGGAAGTAGCAAAATAAAACAGCTGAACAGAGAAAAACTAACCCAAATAAATGAACAGGTCAATGTAGTACTAAATTCATTATATAAAATGCAATTCATTAAAGCTCCAATTTCTAACTGCTGCTAGAAAATCTGTCAGGATTGAATTTCAACTTCAAAAGGCATTTGAGAGAAGGACCTGCATCAGTCAACTAAGATAAAGACAACATTAAAAGAATGGAAACATCTCACAAACATACACTATGTGTAAGGAATGGCAAAGCCGAATCAACCAATAACCATTAAAATAATCTAAGTTTCCAAAATTTATAACGATAAGATGCATGCAAAAACCAAAATAAAGATATTAGCAAGAAGGTAAAGCAAAACTAAGAGCTTTGACTAGCAATTATTGATGAACTCAACTGAATCAAAATCACTGAAAATAAAGTGTTAAAAGAAATTACAAAAACCCCTTACCACTACTCATTGTGCTGTCTACTCATTATTTCAAAACTTAGGTATGATTTGCAAGACACTGAGAAACAATGCTCACCACATCTTCATAAAACTTGCATACTCTAGGACAAAACATTAATAGCAATCTCAGCTTCTTATCAATATGTCTGTCATCACACAGGCTCTTCTGGTGGACAGTATTTCAACCTAATATTAAGGAGGTAAGTATTACACTTTTCTACTACATCATGAGTGTTACAAAGTGTCAAAATACTTGAAAAAAGTACCTTTTGTGTAATCAACGACAGCCTCCAATGCTGCTATTCGGACATCTATGAAGTGCCCATATTCTGCATATGACTTGAAGAGAGCAGGGTCACTTGGGACATGACCATTCTTCTGAAGCACTCGAATGGCTTTTAAACAGCTAGATATGGTAGAAAGAGGAAACTTACATTAGGTTTCTGGAATGCCAGCCAAGAAGAATAAAATTACTTTCTTCAAAATCAAGTACTGCAATTTTCCTAGAATTATATTATCCAAATTAACACATTACAATTACTTTCACAGCATTAATACATAGCTCTCATTAACTCTGAATTAGGCAGAAACACAAAGAAAATTCCCCACCATGTCAAATCCATTGTTTGGTTTCAGTAGAACTGTACTAACTTACGGAGAAAATACATCTCAGATTATGTTGTGTACTCTACAGATAGTTACAAGGCTACCTTTTGCAAAACTTTCATAAATGTTCTTCTTAAAGAGGTACAAGCATGATAAACTTATGCCTGCTATTAGAAGTCTACACTTCTAATGTTGAAAAACAAAGCAATCAAGACAAACTTGCACTACCAGCTTTTGGAAATTGGAAGGAATTTTACATTTAAGAATAAGACACACATGCTAAAATCTCAAATACTAATTACAGAAGGGTACATAAAACCCAAAAAAGTAGCATTAATGAGTCTGCTCTCATCATGTGTACAACCACTATTAAGCCACACCTGACTGTAATGGTATGCCTGTAACTGGGAAGAAGCTTCTCCATATTTAGGAAACGGGTAATTTCCTCAAGAATAAGTCGAACATCAGGATTTAAGTTATCCAACGTTCGAACTTCATTGTTCACACTGACTGCAGGAGTTACAGAGTTGGCTAGGGCATCAATCAGCTCAGCACGATAGTAGTTGTCTGAAAACTAGATAAAAACAGCATTTAAATACAAGCAAATATAACAATATATATTCTTTAAAAGATAAGAAATGTCAAAGCACTGTTACAGAACAAGTTCTTAAAACAAAAACCATGTGAGAAACTGCATGAGAAAGCAAAACAGGAATAAACTTGCTCTGAAAATGGACTTGAGAGCGACCGAGCAAGCAGACATACTATCAATCATTAATCTTCACTCTGTAGTGAGAGTATATTAATATGAGCATATTAATAGTAAGACACTGATTTATAGAAACGGAAAAATCAGGCCCTGAACATTTTCCAGATATGGAAAATAAAAGCCATTATTTCTAAATGTAAGCATCTAAAACTACCTGTCTGTTTCTATATTCAGTACCAAGGTTACCAAGGTTAATGGGTGCTTAGCTCCTCAGAAAATAAGTTAGTTTATCTAGACAGCAATTTCACAAGTTTCTAAGGTGAACTAATGGGTTCGCTACTGCTTAGTGAGGAAAATCTTGCTTCTTCATTCTCTCCTTTTACCTGGGCTCACAGTTTCACCCCTTCCATTGTGCTGGCTTTTGCATTTGTTGGTTGTGTTAATTTAATAAGCAGCAAAAAGTATAAAAATAAAATTTGAAAAGTAGCAAGAAGTACCAGATTTGAGTTTTAGTTAATTCAGTCTAAACAAACCCAGTATCTGTCAGATCCAGCAGAAGATGTCAAATACACGCATGGAAGGGACACGTGGAAAAGTGAGGTGGGATCTCTCCTTTGGCGCTGGGGAGATGTTAGCACAGGTCACCTCATTCTGCAACTGCTGGTGCTTGCATTCACGTGTCTAATTCTACCTCTCCACCCTCTATCATTCTCTTATTTTAGTAATCTTATAACAAGTGTCTTGTTACAGTATGTGTTTCTACACACAAGAAAGTGAGGCTTAAGAGGCTTCTGATTTGTTCCACTTAACTTTGGGTACTTCATTGGGAAGATTATGCTAGGCTCCTAGCAGTTGTAGACTTTCTCTGTAGCTAGGGAGATGGGATTTTGTATCATCTCAGGATCTTAAAGGTCCTCCAATCATCCTTCAGAGGTGGTCTGTGTGGGAAGGATCTTTAGATGACAACACTTCCAACTCGGATGCCTCAATTTAGCGATGGAACAATATTAACCCGGGTTTCAACTGTTATTTAACTAGATGAAGACAATGCAGTTCTGTGAGCTAGAGCTGACATTCAGAACCCAGAATCCGAGAGTCGTGTGTATCACAGAATCACACAGAATGACAGAATGGCAAGGGTTGGAAGGGACCTCAGGAGATCATCTAGTCCAACCCTCCTGCTAAAGCAGGTTCACCTAGAGCACGTTAAAGAAAAGATTATTTCCTTTCCTTGCTCTTTCAAATACTCTTCTCAAGGTGAGAAAAAAACCCAACAAACCAGTGCTTAACTTTGCGTGCCACGTGTTAGCCTCATGCACATTTTCTGAAAACGCATGGGTCTTTTGAATGAGAAAGAGTAAAGCAAGAAAGTATGTGTGCAAATGAAGACAGGCAGGTCCTCAGTAAATCAACAAGAACAAAGAACTTTGAAAAACCCAAGAAATGCTGCTATAGAACATTCTGTAACATTTACTGTTTAGTTTAGTGTATCATAACTCATTTTCATAAACTCTCCTAGCCAGATATTTACATTAGTGGCATAAAACATCATGCAGCATATTAACTAAGGCTTTTTTCAACAAAAAAGAAGTGAGAGATTAAAATAAACACATTCTTTACCTTATTCTTCCTGTTATCATTATACTTGATCAAATCCAAAATAAACATTAAAACCTCCTTAGGACAGAGGTTGTGAACATCTCTCAGAAGGGCCATGGCAACAGGCATAGTCTGTGTAATAAAATTAACACTAACATCATTCGTACATCTGGGAAATGATAGTTACACCCGGAAAAGAGCTACATCCTGAAAATGAGCAATTAACAATTTTACAATAGGAAATCTCTGAAAAGTTGTACTTAAATACTTTTTGAAAGTCACACCACATGCTATATAATTTTCAGATCAAATAAACTATGTAATTATTGCTCAATAATGCAGACATTTGAAAAAACTCTATATCCAAGAAACGACTCTCAAGTTAAGGCACTATCAAAAAGATAACAAATGAAAAATAATGGAACACAGAAAATTATGATGGAACTAATTCTGAGACAGACACTCAATTTGGGTGTTTTCATGTGAACATGATGTCTAAGCTTCCATTACCACTGAGAGGTATAGATTCAATCCAGTCAGGGAAGCCTACAGAATTGTTAGCCAGACAGGTATTAGCCTGATTAGGTATTTATTTTAGAATGAGCTAAGTAGCTCTCTTAGGCTCCACTCAGATTTAGCAATCTTAGTCTAGATTTATAAACTTGGGACATGGGATTAAAAGGGAGAAAAGTGTAAGATTTAGTGGGAAAGACTGAACAATAACAAAAAGATCACAAAAATACAAAAGAAGGTCCAAGAAAGACACTGGTAGGGACAAGGATGAAGCAGTTTTGGACAGAGTAAGAAAACAAAATTCAAGTTTTCTCCATAATCAGGAATACAAAATCTGTGAAATAAGAGCTCAATCATCCAATAATTAGAAAGTGAACATTTAGAGAAACTGTCATCCACTTTGTTATCCACTATACAACTAATAACTCTAGGTCCCAATAAAAAAAAAACTGCATTAACATTAAAATAAGCTGCAGCAATACATGATGTTGACAATTAATAGAAAGGAGAGGGCAAGAAGGATTATGCAGTGCCTTGAACTTAAAAGCCCACCAAAGATATGATTTATGAGATTTTATTTGGAGTATGATATCATTGCCACTAATGAATAAAGACAGCTGCTAAATAGATAAAATGAGTAGCTTTGTTACTGGGCAATAAATTCTATTTAAGAAGGAGCTCACAAATATTTACAAATAACTATGATATGTACTCCATTCCTCTGAAGAAACTGCTAATTTAACTTCAGCTACTGGGAAAAAATTGCTAAAATTGTTAACTGATTTTTGACTAAGACGGAACAAACAGATGCCATGTGAGAAAGAACTAGGTATTTTGAATTTTTATGAAGGGGTAAAGCAGGACTGCTCTATCCAGGTTTCTGTAGTTGTCAACCGTAGGAACATTTTTTATTTTGACATTTCTTTTAAAATGTTCAGTGAAAAAAATAAATTTTACCTTTTGCAGAAAGTAGCTTTGAAAGTTCATGAAGTTGTTGGTCTTCACAATGTTTGGACAAGTCTTACAACAAAACATTCGGGTAAAGAGTGACTTCATGGCTGGTGGTCCTGTCCATGTACTTACCATGGAATTGGCAATCTGTATATTTGGGGGAGAAGGGAAATCGTATTAATATCACCACTGCAAGTTTAGCTTGGCTGCAGAAAAATACACATTTCCCATAATCAACAAGGATAATTGCCAAGAACGTACTGTCCTTCAAATAGATACATATTTTCATCAATGTATTATCCTGTATTAGCTAAGTTTTCACTGCCAAAAAAACTGCTTTTGTGCCGTCCCAGCATCCTGGGCTTCATAGATTTGCTGTATGGAGCAATGAAAGCCTGCAGACAAGAACACCTATGCCTGATGACAGATTAAGCCTGACTTAAAACTAAGGAAAAATCAGACAAGAATGAATTTGATGATTTCTTTCTAAATTATTTAGCTTGTTTCAAAGGGTATACATATGCAATCAGAGAAAGAAAAGCAAGAGGCTATCTGAAGATGGGTAGTGACTCATTTCACCATTGGTCTTACTTCAGATGGGTCCTTTATTACAGAAGACTCATTTCCCATTAAGCCAGGCTTCAAAGGAAAGTCAGAGAGAGAAAATACTGCGATCTGACTAGATGTTCCCTTTGCAATAACTGAAGTCTTCAAAGTAAAGATGCAGGCATAGCTTTTTCTGTAAACTACCTAATGACTCTTCCTGCAGAGGAATCTTAATCCCAAAGACTGCTTAGAAACCATGATGATGAACTTAAAACTGCAAATGGGAATTTATGTAGCAGTGTAAAATAAAACCCAACCCCAAAAATATTATCAAAGGTTACTATATTTACAAGATATTCACTATTCCATTAATACTGAGGTGTAAACTTTTTAATATTTTTTAACTTCTACTTATTTTAAGCATTTCATTTGCAAAATCTGTAGATTAACAACAGTATTTTCAAATTAAATCAACCGTAGTCAAATCAGCATCTTTTCAGTATAATGTGTTCTGACTCATCTGAATTTGTCTTTAAATACTGACAGAATCCAAGTTTTCTGTTTATTCTACTGATGTACTACACACTCTGAATTACATGCATTTGCACATTGCCTGCACCATAACACGAGTAGCCTGTCTTGAATTATTTCTATTTATATTAAAGACAGCAGGTACACTCTAGTTCTGCACCCTTTAATTCAGTATAGCATAAAAAATTGGCCTAAAATGTAATGTCACACATAGCTATGAAACTCCTCGATGTTTGGGATGGGGGGGCAGTTGGTGGTGGTGGTGCTTTTTTAAAACTTCACCAACACTGCAATGGATCTGCATGGAATCACCAGCCTGCATACTCCGAGGAATTAATATTGTAACATTGTTTTCTCCATTCTCTGTAGGGTTATTTGTCATGAACTACTCAGAAAAGCATTCGTGTGCACACATGCGCACACACACATCCACTAACTTCTTTATCAATGAGGATTTAATGTGCTCCCTGGATACTTTATGCCTGAGAGACTGAGATGCTGTTTTACAACGAAGTATACTGTACATTTAGAATGTGCAGTAAATTCAGTTTTACAATTACATTATCACCTATCATTTCTTTGTATAAACATGAGTACACCAAGAACGTTTCATAATGGTAACCGCAATCCAGCTAGAAGTTGCCAATCAACAAAAAAGAACCCTCCCCCTAATAAACATGACAGACTTGGTTTTTTTTCAATAAAGAATACAAATCCTGAATATTTACAAGCTGTGGAAAATTAAGCTGAGTTAACGAAAACAGGAAGTTTTTCTTATGAACACCCTGATGTTGGAACTAGTAATAGAATATATTACACTTTCCTCCTAGGTAACCTAAATAAACCTATCTACAACTCTGTCCTGCCATGCTCCTTCACCTTGATTCAATGTCACAGCCACGCTTTTTGCTTAGCTTTATAATTTTTTCTGTAAGTCAACAACCTTATCCGTAGACCCAAGATTTTTCATACAATTACAACAGAGCAAAACTGGTTATGATTATCTGCAGCCCAATTGCCTAAGAATACAAAGTAAACACAGAGAAAACTGCATTTAAGCATTGCAACAACTGCTCTTTTAGTATTTACCTGTGGAATATACACATTTAAACATTCCAAGTGAATTTATTATGAAACGTATATATTTTAAGACAGATACTGGCAGTACCAATACTAGCACATACACTGGCAGTATTACATCAGCATTTCATAATATTAAAATACTTTGTCACCAACATTTCTTGGATTTTGATTTCCAAAATATGGCCACAGGAATTATTTCTGTATAGGTACTGAATTATTCTCAACAGGTACATGTCAGAAAACAAGCTATACGCCAATAATTTGAACTCTGTAAGTAGTCAACAAGTATCCCTTTATGTCCATAGCAGTATGTCTATAACATTCCTTTTCAGAAATTCTTATTCTTCTGTGTTTCCACCCAGTTGTTTTACAGGGTTCTCTAGTTTTCATTCTTAATGCTAATTTTGTGTCTAAATAAAAAAGGTCTTCCCTTTTCAAGGAAATTATTTGGGTTTTTAATATTTAATTGCAGACCAACATGTTTATTTTGTGCCCCTACCAAACCTGAAACAATACTGAGCAGCAATCTGAATTCACATTAGACATACAGACGAATTTCAGCACTTTAGAGTTCTCAACAGACAAGCCAAGGAACTTCCCAGTAAAATAAAAAAATACATTTTGGGCTCCAAAAAAGATTAAACAAAAGTCTTTTATTTCTGCCACTTAATGAAATCTGGAAAAATCCCTTGTGGTTTTCATGTCTGACATCTCAATTTTGACAATTATGAAAGCCTTCTGCAGTCTCCATTTACAGACTAAAATAATACAGGTTTCCTTTCAAATCAGTCATGTTAAAAATACTTGGCAAACACTTTTAAGAGGCTAAATATCAAGCCAGTTTAAGAACCGTGATGAGTTTCGACCCATTTTCAAACGTTTACAGCGTCTAGCAGATTTCTTCCCTAACTCCCATCTACTCAACCTCACCTTTGCAAGGCAGAAGCAGGCCAGCATTCTCACTCGGTAGAAGCATTGTTCTTGTTCTAATATATCAGTCAGTGCAAGCCGTGATGCTGGAGTAGGGAACTTTTCCAGCGCCAGAATGGCTTCTTCTTGTGCAACCACATCTCTCTCGTATCGAAGCTGATACTGCCACATGAAATCAGATTGTTCAAATTCTACCTTCCTCAGTACTGACATATCAGGGTCTATTCTTATCCAGAGCAAAGGGGAATCAGCACTAAGACAGACATGAAAAACATTAATAGTTTACAACATTTCAAGACTATAGAAATTCAAAAGATGTTCTAATTTGTTATGAGTTATTTCTAAAGTATTTAGAGTCAAAGAACCGTAAGAGAAACTAAGTTAGAGGGGACTTTTTAAAGTCACCTGGTCCACCTCCTGCTTCTAGGATGGCAGTTCTATGGCCTCCCAGGGCAATCTGTCCAAACCTCTAATTTGTCAAAGAGAATACAATGTTTTAGTATTTTTAACCTACTGACCTGCGTTCATGGTAATCTACTGTATATTCTCAATATATTTAATTGTCCTTCCTTAGACACCATTAACTTTCATAGGTGAGCAGCATTTTATCACCTTCTACAGTTTAAGATTACCAAAAAAAAAATCCAACAAAGAAAACCTGGTGGTAAACACCCAATTTTTTATATACTACTTTTTATCAATAGATGTGAAAGTGCTTTACGAACACACACATGCTGTGATGTTGAAAGCTAACAAGGGTCACCATGCACATGCACAGAATTGCCAAGCCAAATGACAATACAAGTGAAAGTATCAACAGACAGGATTCAAGTTTTAGCCCTACAGATAAAATTACTCAGTTATATTCCACTCAAAGAAGCATTATATACTTTAATATTCACATAGCACCATGACAGCAGAAATCATTTATGGGAGCAACAAGCACAAACTATACAATGAAGTCTCTTAGTCAGTCTTCCACATAAAATTGGTAACACCAAAATAACAGACACAGCATTAGGAAAGAGTTTGGAATGATAAAAAGAGCATCATAAATATGAGGCGTGTTTCTATATACATTTGTAGAATATCTAAGATTACTGTCAAGATAGCAGTTAGAGAAGAAAGGATAGTGAAAAGAAGAGTACATACACAGGGTTAAGAAGAATAGAAAAGAATGAACATTATTGTATATGTTTGGAGCAGGGGAGTCCAAACTGGACAAAAGAATGACAGCATTGCAGATTAGAAGGTTAGCAGATAAAGAAAGCTTAAGTGACTTGCATAAAATCATAAACCAGTTCAAAGGTAGTTTTGAGATGATTACTATGGTCACAGCTCAGTGTATTGCAATTGCAAGCTGAACATAACTGATCAGAACTACTCACAAATACTTATGCTAATTGCTCTTAAATACAATTCAAAACCTATTTATTCATATGTCAACTATAATATATATTTACTTGCTCAATGAAAATAACCCTTACAAAATTATTTCTCATCATATTTTAGATGAGGCTGAATCTCCAACACTTTTAAGGTGACAAGCAATCTATCCTTCTTCAGAGAGACACCATCAGTGTTCAAGAGGAGATTATTTACTTCCCTCAACCAGCACAAGGTATCAACACCTTCAGTATTCCTGAGAGCAATGCTGGCTACAACCCAAGGAGGGTAAAGCGGGTATTTACATTGAGCAAGAATTTGTTTCCAAAGAGCAAGTTTTCAGTTCCAACTGAAATTAATGCCAGTATGAATTTCAGTACGAAGCATTTCATCACTTATTTTCCATGGAAAAGGATTCTTCCGGAATTAACCACAGATTTCAGGAACTTGTCTATCTTAGTGCTGGTTAAATGGTCTTCACTGAGGTCCAACAAAAATTACTCTTAACTTTGTTTCAAGCAAATTCTTGTTTACATTTTACCTATAAATTCAGCTGAAAGATATCATTAGAAATGTGTAAGAAAGAATCAAGTAATTTATTCTATCACCTTATCGTGCCTAAGATTCTTTTTTTAAAAACTGGTTACAGTAGTTAACCCATACATTTTACACTTCACCAGCATTTTCCCAGCTACACAGGAAAAGTCTCAAAAGAAGGCAAAGAAATGTGGCATGGTCTTGAAATTTGCCAGTTATATAATGAAGTACAACATTACTATCAAATCCTTCAAAATGGCATGCTTTGGACAAGGCGAGCATGGCTCAGTCTCACACTGAGAAACTCTAACAAGCGAACTTACTCCATAGCAGAAAGGTCCATGTCCACCTCTTCTCCATTCATCAGTGGAATCTTTTTCTTCTTATTTCTATTAAAAAAGAGAAAATAGAAAAAAATAGGTATTTAAAAAATTACCATACTAGCCACAATACGTTTACAAATGGAACTTAAGCCTGCAAAAGTAGTCTGTGTATTTCACCACACTGAAAAATAATGCTCTCTCCAGCAAAAAATATTCACGAAGTCGAGCTGTGCATCGGTTTTGTTCAACTAATAATCCCAATACTTTACACGGGCTTAAACTTGACTCCCACCATCTTTACAATTACATGTAAACATACAACTTTAAGAAGTAAAGGTCAAAATAGTTATTAAAAGGCATTAGGAAACTGAGAGCATCTATTTGGGAATTAGGTTCCTTTTCTTGCTCATTAGGTTGAGTGAACAGCCCTGGCACTCTTAACAGAAAAGGAAAACTGTGCTTCATTTATATATTTTCACTTGAGGTACTCTTCTGGCCTTCATTTGTCCTCCCTCTGATTTTTCTTTCCCATTCAAAGGCATTTTGAATAATTTGCTTACTTTGAGCGTTCATTCAACTCATTCTATATAAATAAGCTCTTTATAAAACTTTTATAAAATATAAGACCTTTGCTTATAACTAAGAACTGCATATAAAATACAAAGTTTCTTGCTGTCCATAAGCAGTCGTAATTTCTATTTTCTCCCCTTACATGACAGGTAAATCTTACTGAATAAGATCAACAAAATATAAACAAAATTTTAAAAGCATATATTTAGCATCAATGCACTATATGTTTTCATATACCCATACTAAAAATAGTTGCAGTTTGTATTTTAATTCTTACCTTCTGCTTTTAGAATGGCAAGGTATATCATGTTTAAGACTGTTTTCTTCAATCTGCAATGTATGGTTGAATGATCCATCAAGTTCTTGCACCGTCACTTTAAGAGGACCCTTCAAGTTCACAAGATTTTGTTATTCACATTAAAATTATGCTTATTAAGGTATACATCATACTTGTAGATGTATGTAAAATATGGAAAATCGACCTTACCACATATTTCTGAGTTCCAGGAGATGTGTAGTCTTGTTTTATTTCCAATTCCAATACATTCCTTTTTCTATTAAATGCAAAGCTACCATAAAATTTCACCACTCCGCTCTGATCCCTAATAAGCAATATAGGAATTCTAGTGCACAATGCAGTACTTACAAACATAATTGTCAATGTTTTAATTCTTTACACTTGCTTTATGCTTCTTTACTCCTAGAATTTCCTATCCCAAGAAAATCAGGAAGCTTTTTAAGACTTTTTTTTCTTTAAACATTTCTTTAATGTACCATCATGTACCTTACAGAGAAAAACTGAAGTACAATGAAAATTATCTAGTACGAAAAAAGTCATTACGAAAAACTGTGTTGGACCCCACCACATCTGATGTCCTTGGCATACTCTCAGAGAAAGTAACTAAGAAAGACTTCAGTAATTTCAATATGATTTGTTTAACTACCTATTTCAGTTAAATGAAAGTCAGGGGAAAATGTAGACATTAGCTTCTGTTTTCTAGCCACACTACATTTAACTCAATTATTTTATTGCAATTTTTCAAACTGGGTCATTGTGAGCACTCATGTGGTGTGTGTATACATGAGCTCACATATATATACATGAGCGTATATAATAAGACTGATAAAAAGTAACAATCTCACTCTGCTTTTTATCCCAGGCAAGAATTTCTTCAAGTCAACCATTCCTGTGAATAACTTCACCATTCATTATTTGTATGACAGCCATTACTACACTTTTTTTTTCTAGTAAAACTAAAACTCTAGAATGAAGTATTCTAGTCTAGTGCATGCTCCCAAAAAGTCTCTGACAACGTGAGACAAAAGCAGGGAAGGAAAACCTGTTCTTTCATGTCCTGACATTTAAGGGAAGGCTGCCAGATTCAGAGACGCTTGTTACTGTACACGCATTATTAACTTTTCTCCCAAATTTTGGTCATTTGGCTAGGTATCTCAGACTGGTTTTGTTCACAGTGGCTGCCTTCATAAAGGTGTGTGACTTTGTCATTGAGTGCAGCTTAAGGCATTTTTAGTGGTTTCTTCAGCACAAGGCTTAAACTCTGCATCAACACAGCACTTACTGGTAGCCTAAGACAGCACTAGTTAGTAGCAATAAGATATCACCCCAAACAGTACAAAGACCTGCTGCGGTCTTAGAGGGTGGAAAATGTACTGTCGCAGGTGCAACAGCATTTGAAGCATGGTAGGGAGGTTGCAACCACAGGATTAAACACAGGGTCAGCCTTGGCGCCAAATTCCAGAGAAGCTGAAAAATCCCCAAATCTGAGAGATGCAATTCTTCCTGGCCTACAGAACAGACGTAGTTAAGATTCACCCAGCTCAGATATTAATGCTGATAGCTAGGTATAGATGCAGTCTGAACATATGTACATACAGAACCCCTATTTTCCTCAAGTGCTTGGCACAGCTAAGTATGGAAATTGGAATAATATGTGTTTATGAATACTTCTGATGCAGATAAAATACTAACTTCTCGTATTATTCTATAAATATTATGCAGTTTTTTTAGTTAGATATTGAGATGCATGAACATTATTTAGTCAGCCCAAATAAATAATATCTAAATATAAATACCTACTTTTGTTTTCTATTAGAACAGTAAGGTGTGGTTTTGATGCAGTCATGTATGATTTCAGCCTGCAGTCACATAAATTAAAATTGCCAATTAAACCTGTTAAATGGAGCAAATTCAAATTTACCCTCATATCAATGAAAAATAAGGAATCCTATTTCTTGATTAATACCACTAAAATTTGAAGAATCAACACACAGAGGTTTATCTTACCTGTAGTTGCAATATTAACACAAGCTACTAAACTATTAAATGTTAGTGTATTTAAAACTATCAATCCGTGCTTTAGGTTACTTATTTCATGGTGATTTACTGGAAATCACATCTTAAAATGCACCAGACTATAGCATTTTCCATGTCAGACTTCAGCATATTTCTATGGGCAGTGTCCTCTGGAATCCCTTTAGTATAATTTGGCCCTAAATTCCAGCAGAGTTCTCATGCTTCTTTCAAAGTAAAACTTAAAATCATGAAATCCCTTGTAGTAAAGAACACCCACAAAAGCTAGCATACTCTAAATGACTATGAAAGGAGTGTGAACCTATGGCTCACATCTATTTCTAATTTAAAGAACAATGCACGTAACTGTTTTAAGGAAAGATATTTCATACCTTTCTTCACATTCCTTTAATAGTGCCAATTAAAAACCAAATTCATTCTCCATATTAACAATCCAGACCAAGAATAAAAAGGATACACCCACTGCTTTATTAAAGGTTGGATGTCTTTGCCAGAGACATTTGAGATAGATTTCAAAAACCCAGATGTGGAAACCAACATCTGACTCCACATATGTGACTGGAACTTCTGAGATGAAGCAGTGCTGGCCAGACTCAACAACTTGTTGAAAACCTAAAATGATAAAAAGTTATTACTTTCACTAAATATTTCAATATATAAAACAAGCTTTTCTGTTTAGTTGCAGCTGAATTGCAGCTAAAGGCCAATAAAATAATTCTCTGATAACTGGCCTCAGAAAATCTTTCAAAATAAAGACAGTTCAGAAAACTATTCGCTTGTCCATATCAGAAACTATAATTTGCAGACACAAATGTATTTTTACTTAAGGCAAATCCACAGTGCTGAGAAAAGCTCTGAGCCCAAGCTTCTTCACACGAGAAATGCTTAATGGTAACAAAATTAAACTAAAAATGTCTTCTTTGCTCATCACTTCTACGTGTACAACTTATGCAGCTTTTTGAATTCAACTCTGTTTTTATGTTAAAGTGGAATATAGAAACACTTTTTGGCATCCATTTTCTAGTTCTAAGCACCTCTGTACTTCAAAAACATGTAATTTTTGAGGTTAGTCACTGCAAGAAGATCTGGCCTTTACCAAATTATAATGCAGAGGGTAAGGGGGGGGGGGCTTTTTAATCAATTCCTTCCACCCAAGCTTTTTCAAAGAACCAACTTCCTCAAAGTTACATACACATACTCAAAATCCATTAGAAGACCATCAGCTTTCAAAAATTATCTACAGTAAAACAGATCACTGACT
Source organism: Egretta garzetta (assembly GCF_000687185.1). Taxonomy (NCBI): domain Eukaryota; kingdom Metazoa; phylum Chordata; class Aves; order Pelecaniformes; family Ardeidae; genus Egretta; species Egretta garzetta. Next base: position 1,841,088 of record NW_009259239.1, on the reverse strand, counting down.
GTACCTGCTTTTTAGAAATAAAAGAGTCATCAAGTTCTCTGTTCTACTATTCCTTTTTAAAAATTGCAAAGAATAATGCAAATTTATGTAAGGGAAGATTTTAAAAAAGGAGCATCTGCTGTATTTTCTACCTGACAACTGCTTATAATAGCTCTAGCACAAGCATATATTTGTCTTCCTTCAAAAAACAAAACGAACAAACAAAAAAGTCCAAAAAACTGAAGTTGATAGGAAAAGGTATCACTCAGTTTCTAACTGGGTGTTTGTTTATAGCACCATATCTTTTTAAAGGCACTCACAACATATTTATTAAAGAAAAAAACCCTACAACTCGGCAGAAGTTTAGCATTTCAGAATAAAATGACAATCTTCTATTCAACTGCTTCTTCTAATATAAAATCTATGCTCCCTTTAGCACTGAAAATTTTATACAGTGGAGAGAGCAGAAGCTGTATTCTCATTACTTTCATTATTTATAATTTGATTAGATTAGTTCACAGCAACACCAGTTAGGGTAAGTAAACAGGTCCTCAGTGTTAACAACCAATCACAATAACCTGAAGCAATGAAACACCTTAATGTTGAAGAGAATATGCAATATATAAAAAGTATTACAAGTTATTTATAAGAATAATAGCTAAGCTTATCCTAACACACATTCTACATTTGTTCTATCCTGCTAAAACTGAAAATACAAATGGAATACTATGATGACCTATCTTGTTCTTTCTTAAACGCCATTTAATGAATAGAAATGCAACTAAAGACAAAAAGTTGTCTATAGTCCACATAATCATTTAAATACGTACCTGTAACATGAACTCCATGCTAATCCGGTTCTCAATCAGTCTCATAACAAGATGTGCTTTACACTGGAACATAGTGTAATATTCCCAGGACAGTGTATGAGGGTGTTTGATAGAAAAATGTAAATGTGATGCAGGGCTGAAAAATAAAAAAAACAGCTCTCTATTTTGCATTTTATGGAGTGAAACTTAAAATATACCTTAGCAACCAAGATTATAGCTGCACCAACAATTATGTAGGATGTCGTCTACTGCTCTGAAGTTATTAATTAAATTACTTAAATGGCTTAAAATGACCACATGTTTGTATAGAAAAGTGACATGGGTGTAGCTACCTGGCATACAGCAAGCACTGTATAGAGAACAATGACAGGTAATACATGCTGTGCATTACTATAAAGACAGTGGTAGCAGTAGCAACTAGAGCAAGGAATTTATGACTTGAGTCTGGAAATTCGTCATGAATTGACATTGCCCCTGCTCCACTTCTATTTCAAAGTGGTTGTACATAGTGAATATTTTATATTTAAATAAATAATTGTTGCAATTAAAGAAAAGTAAGAGCTTTAAAATTCACAGCAGGCTTTCATGTGATGAGCCAAAGGAATTGCTTGGTTTTTATTTTAGTTCGCAACTTTATGCTTTCAATACTTTGGCAAACTGATATCTTATAAACCAGGTAACATGCCAAGGAAGACTAGACAGAGCATCATGTTACAGCTGCCACACTGTTTCCATAACTTGAACTATCTGTGGTGCTCCTTCACACATACCCTTCATGTCTATAAGCAAAATATTTTAAATGGTTTCATTTCATTCCATATCAGAAGACAAACAAACAGTGAAACCCTGAAACTTTTAAAAACAGAACTGAGTTCTGGATAGCCTTTGTGGCTGTACAGCAATACAACACCAAAAGACTTAATTCTGATGAGCTTTAAAATTCATTTTCTCCACCAAGTTTTACATTTCAGAACACAAACCTTCTGACCTATAGCCCAGTTTCAAAGTAGAAAAGTAGCTGTAATAATGTAACTCTCAAGAAAAAGAAGACCTTTTTGCCTCCTTTCAGTTATTTGAGAAGTGGAGATAATCAGAAGTCTGACGTTCTTTTATTGATGAACCAAGTCTGTGGCAACTGTACTTTTTTCTTTTAGTTCTTTTCAGAGGACTTCTGAGTTTTCCATGAATGAATAACAAACAGCTTAAGAAACTGGACCCACACCATGTCAGGCCAACTTCATAAAAAGTGGAAATCCAGACTTATTTTATGCTGGTTGATGGAGAATCACAAACTGCCATTGCAACATAGAAAATGCCAGCTCCTTAAAATTTCTGGGCTCAAAATAGGATTATTCCCCTGTGTTTCTCACGTACAGATAATCTAACTAATCCATTTCCAGATGGATCAGGCACCTGATCTGTCCAAAGACTTTAGAGGAAGACACTGCAAGACAGAATTAAATAATTCATGAACTGTAATGATCCAAGATAAGCACAATAAACCTGATCTTTAATGCCAGCTACCTCAGGAAAAGACTGGTCTTCCAGAACCTTCAAAGACCTATTAAACAAACTGTTTTAACTTTGACCGATCTCTCCACGCAGTTGAAAGACATATGCGAGCAAGAAGTGTTCTACCAGGACAGGACCAGCACTTAGCTCCTTATCTGCAGCTCTTAAGGTTTCAGGAGATGTCAAGAACCAAGGTAGCTGCAATACCTTAGTATTTTTTCTATCCTTCTGTTTACTGGAAGACTCCCTTGACTTTACTCATGAATGTCTGTTTAAACATCTTAAGAAGATACAAAAAGGAAAGTATTTCTAAATTTAAGCAAGTACTACCCTTCTTAGGTACACTGAGTATATGAACAAGAAGGTCCTTAGGTTTACTACTTGCTGTTTCTAGTAGACAGGTAATTGCTCAAGTTCTCTTTATCAAAATTGTCCTGCTATTTTGAATACTTCTTTATTCTGAGGCAGGGAAGGGTTAGCAACCATGAAAGAATTTAAATGCAAGGAGGAAACTGAGGTTGTGGCTCAGACATTATATAATAATTTGGTCTCAGTATAAAACTAGTTATTCAGCTTCAAATTATACAGTTGATTAACTTTAGTAAAATTCTTTTCTTGAAAATTACAACCAAGCCAGGACCCACGTTCTTTGCCTCTTAAACTTACTAAGTGTTGATTGATTTTGGTACTGGTTACATTATTTAATTGCAAATTAAAACTGAGACAATTTGCATTAGACAGTTATGTTTTGTAGTTCATGCAATATTAATACATTTCTTCCAATTATATTTTTCTTCAATCATTACACTTCTAAAACTTTTATTGAATTGGCACCAAGTGAGAATTAAAATTAGCAATATGGACCTAGAACCTTTGTCAAGGTGAAAACTGAACTAGTTCTTCTATGGAAATTTGTAATGTTCATGCTTTCGAACACACTCTGGTCATTCAACATAATCCTGGCAACATGCTTCTTCCATTTGAAATAGATCTAGATAAATCTCTTGAGGTTTTTAACTTTTACAACAGGGTGGTACCAGCACAATCAAAGGCTGAAGAGAACCAGAATCTGAGAGGGGAGAACACAAAATGAAAACATAACACAAGAAGCTTTGTATTGAAGCTTTTGTCCATGTAGCAGTTAACCTGCAGATTCCTTTCTTTCATTTTCCCAAGCTCTGGGATTTTTTCTTTTAAAATAAATGCTCTGGAGAGCAGTGCTTCTCTTTCACCAGACATAAACAGGAAGAATCTGAGACCTGTGTTTTGCACAGTAATTAATTAATGTGTCTGAAAGAAGTTTGGGGCTTTTTTCCAATGATTTCTTTCCATATTCTACTTCTAATTTAGTTGAAAAATGAGATTATTAATTAACCTATTTTCTTCTTAATATTATTATTATTAATTGGCACTGCTGTAACGCAAATATGCTTGGCAAGAAAGAATATAATAACAACCAGAACAAAGAAATGGAAAAAATATATTGGAGAGAAATGTTCTAGACATCATTATGAAAATACCTCCCTAAATACAAATAATTTCCCAGAGTCAGGAACATATACATACAAGGGAACTTTGCAATATACAAGAAACAGCAAGTTTTAATTTATGTTTAAGTGATGTTATGATTATTATTAACAAGCTGTAATACAGTGAAGTCGTGAAATACCTGTAGAAATATAGAGCGTCTAACAGTTACACATCACATAGAGGAAACATACATTTAACAGCATTAGAACAGGATTTTGTCCATTATTTGCGTCCAAATCAATCTAGAATACACACAATAAAACTAATACATTTAACAGTTACAAAGACACTTTTATTTTAGTGAATTTCCTTCTTTAAAAATGTGCCCTTTTTCTCTAGTTTCATCTGATCCTGTTAATCTGAATGTAGTCTCTTTGTATAGGAGAGCATGTCGCCAAATTGTAATGTTGCCAATTAAGAAGTCTGCCAAGACCTAATTCAGTACCCCAGATTTTCCTTAAAAAAAGACATCACCATCAACAGGATGCCTAAAATGACTGCAGCTAGCTGTAACTTGCTTTTCAGAGGTCTACGTAACCAAGCATCTAGCTACTTGGTCTGCTTCACCAGAAAGAACAGGACAGTGAACTAAATCAAAACCCATCATGAGCAGGCAAGCAAAACTGAGTAATGGCTTGGCATGCATACACATACACAAGCTGCATCTGTGACTGTCAACATCCAAAAACCACAGTAGTTGTTCAGGATTCACCTGGCTGGGAAACTAGCCAATATGTCCTATTCCTGATGTCAGAAAACAATTTCTTCTTTTTTCATCTCTCAAAAAAAGATCACTATTCAAATTTTAAATGTGTTATTTGTATATTTCATTCAGCTCTAAATCCAGTGTTTTAATTTTAAATGAACAAAACCTGGATTTGCACCCAACTCAAAAGCAAGAGAAGCACTGCTACAGACAGTTTAGGTTGTATTTTTGTAATACAAGGGCTTCTGCTGCAGTAAAGATTTAAGAAATTCACAGATTCCCCCACTCCATCTGCACATGCTGAACCTCACAGTTTTGCAAACACTGCCCATGAGTTTCCAAAGAGCAACTCCTTGAAAGGCTGTGTCATAACTAGATTAATTTATCCAAGAAAAGAAAAACCCAGAAAAAGGCTGACATCAAAACCTGTATCAACTTACTGATCTGGCTTCTAGTAATACTTTTCTACCTCCAATGGTTAGCACTACTCAGTGAGTAGTACAGGAGTATCACAAAAGAGGTAAAGGGAAAATTCCTAATCTAGCAATACTGAAGCTACAGTTATTAGGAAAATATAAACCCAGCCAGTTCACAGTTACCACAGATGACTGATTTGATACTTTTTTTTTCCAGCTGATAAGAAATCTCAGTATAAGATTGCAAGGTGGTAACTGAGAGTGGAAAGAAAAAAAGCAAAGAAAATTGATGATACTGTAAAAATTCTAAAGATTACTAACCACTCCAGAAATAGCTCAGGTCAAAATTCTGGCTCCATATTCTCTCTCATCCTCTTACTAAAAAGTAGTTTCATAACAGCATTAAAAACATCCATTATACTTAATTCCCTTCAAGATTTAAAGTGAAAGAAAAATAAAACAACAGTGACACAATATACTCAAGATGTACTTTATGAGACTGGTAATACATGCCTTGGGCATCTGAAGTTCTTCAGCTTTTGGCCTTGTGCTACACAACACACCCAAGGCATATATTAATGGCCCCATAAAAACATACCCTGTAATGACTTGTGGCTTAAATAAACATACTTGTCTTTCTCTTTTCCTCCTCCGAATATTGGATGCAGTAAAACTCCACCAGTCTTCAGTTCATATGCCACTATTTGATCTAACTCCTAAAAAGTACAACATAAGTAAGCAAGAATAATTTTGAAAAGTAGAGAAAGTATTTAAGAATTACAGGAAAGCTTTTCATATCCTTGTTCAAGCAATACCTCCTAATTAAACTTGTTTACAAACACAAAGAGCATTTTAAAATCAGGGATGTTCCTCAGCATAGCAAACAGTAATAAAACAGTAGAAATTAGCAGTTAATACTTGTTCTGGGTCTGGACTGTGGGTCAACCCACAACAATATTTAACTACAGTGTATCTAAGTATTATTATTGTTGAATGAATAAGTTGTGTCTGACGAAAAGAAATAAGGGTGATCACCATTTCCTTGCAGTGGAAAATAATACTGGGTCTACACAGTAGACTGCAGCGTATAGAAGCTCACCTTGACCCACACCCAGCAGCTGGCTCTGAATTGGAATGAGTTTGAATTTGTGTGGTGCTGTGCCTACGTTAACAAGCACACTTCAAGGCAGGATGTTTGCATGGGCTTACTATCATTCAACAGTCAACATGGGTTTTGAATCAAATTGGGTCAGTTTGAGCTCAGAGAGAGGGAATTGATGTCTGTCTGCAACCCAGTGTTAGTCAAGAAATTTTCAATGTTGATATGTATCAATATTTATTGACTCATATCAACTTAAACACTTTCATATATTGATAATACATTTAGTTCCATGTGGAAGCACTTAACTAACTCATAGGGAAGAACATGAGCAACTAATAGCCAGAAGCAACTTCTGCTGCACACAACAGTGAACTTCATCCAGTTCTGCTGTTCTCTATAGCACCCACACGTTTAGCACAGACAGCATACAACTGGTAAACTGAATGTACATCAGGCAGATTAAGGATGCGGTATCGGGTCCCCATGTGAGGGATGTAAATGTAGCCCATGGGGTTAGTAATCTAGTTTTTGGAAGAGGAAGGGTAAGAGGATGTAATGAGAGGAAGAAGATATACATCTTACTGTGAATGAATGTTACTGGCAAAGAATGAAGAGCCACTGCTGCTATCACTCTCAAGTACCTGTCTCAGAGCATTACATTCAGAAATGTAAGATACAGACAGAAATTTCTTTTCCAAGAAAGTAAATCCCTTCAACAGGGATTTTTTATCATTATTTCATTTACTACTTAAATGATACTAAAAGATACTAAATTCACTATTGATCCAAGCTAACACTGGAGCCCTTCTGAGCTATATGGATGGTCATCACAGTACAACGAATTCCCCAAATATATCTCCTTATGAATCCCATATTCTATTCTAAGTGTTTAAAAAAGTACAAACTTTTTTGACTTTTTCTTTCTGTTTTTGTGCAAAAGCTCAAAAAAAAGAGGAAAACCAATTGCACAGTGACAATGAGAATTATTATTCATAAGGCAGTCACAGAAACATATTTTGGTTAATATACTTGGTGTTTTTCCTTGCAGCAAGTGGTAAAAATATTTTAGCTCTAAGTTTTGTCACTACTAAACTTTTCTTTAGATTGCAGTGCAAAACTGTACTATATTCTGGTTTTATATTGCATCTTCTTTGATGTCGAATGTCTGAAAGATATAGAAAACACTACTGGTATGTTGTTACCTGCTTAATCCAATGGCGATACTCATTAACACCAAAGGTTTTTTTCATCCAAAGGCCATAAATATAACCAGAGATTCCCTTTAGCACCCATTCATCTGACCTATAATAGGAAAGAAGCATGAATTACAGCACTTCAGAAGGTATTTTGTAAAGAGCGGTATTTTTGTCCAGCTCAAAATAGCCACAAATTTCAGCAGGTTATATAACTTTTCTAAGTCAAAAGGAGTCTGATGAGCTGTGAACCAATTTATGTAACTTGGCACCTGGACGGGGCTGATGAAACTGAAAAGCCAGTGAAAACTGAACTTTTACCACAGAAGCCCAGATTAAAATATAAAACCAAACTATTTTAGTTGAAACAGTAACAATAAAACAGAGGAAATGGACACTAAAGTTAAAACAACTGCTAATCTACATGATCTTAATTTCTTGATAAACATCTCAATGCAATGCAAAAGATTTGGACAGCAAGTTGATGAAATTTGGTGGACACCCATTCAAACACCTATGTTATAAGAGAAAAATATGGATGAAAACTACAAAATCATGAAACAATTTTAAACATAGAAGAGTAAGATGAAGTGAATAAAATGAAGACACAAACAAAGGGAGTCATTATGTGGAAAAAATTGTCTTCACAGTTGAAGAAGACTAGAAATAAGGAAGAGAGCAAGAGAAATTAGAATAGTACAAACATCAATTTAAAAACATGCTGGTTTCTTTTCTTTTTTTAAGCCAAGGATACTCTGGGACATACACTTTTGCCATGAAAAAAAGTAATGGGCTCCTTGCCCCTGATATGTAAAGTGTATGCAAAAGGCTTTAAAATAAACACTGATCAGAACTGCAAGAGCCAGCTGGGGAAGATTTTCTGAGGGGCGGAGTTATAGGCAGCTTACCAGCCTAATGAATTTGTCCACTTGACACTAATTTCTGCATTCCTCTCCCCAAACTCTGTAATTTATTGGTTCTGTGCTCCACAAGTACTTCCCATGCAGGCTACACTTCTTCACCCAAAATATCTAACAGAAATTTACAGATGGTACAAAAGAGTATCCCCTCTGAATTTCCAGGTGCCAAAGCACACTATAACATTCAGTAGCAACAATTTCTGAGAGAACACATGTTCAATCTCTATAGTCTTTGGAACCTTTATATCTCTATATATCTATTCCCCTCTCAAACAACCAAACAAAAAAATGTCATGGATTTTCATTTATTGAGCTGGTTTTATTAGTCTTCCTTTTTTTTTTTGCTTTCTTCTACAGCTACTGTCTCACTCTTCTGATAAAATGCAATATGCAAATTACAATTTGAGTCTCCTAGATTTTCCCCATTTTCTAGAGAGTACAATGGTAAAATACTTACCAGGACATTCTGGATATAAAACATCCAAAGAACTGCTGGGCCAGGGCCTGTGCTAAGCACCTCCTTGTCAGTGGAGTTTCATCTATAATCATTGCGCTGTGCAAGAGATTTGTGCTGGACCCCCATAAAAAGAAAATAACACAATATGAGCATAAGCTCCAAAGAAACAAAATAGAGACCTTGCTTTAAAAGCCAAAACAAATAAAATAATTCCTTCACTGGCTTTCCAATGAGATAGTAACATTTTTATTTTTTTTTACCCTTAATCCAGGCAGATCTCCTGCTATTATCATCTATATACAACTCTCTGTGTAGAGCCAAAGTAGTTTGTTTTAACTGCTGAAACTCTTTTGGATTCCTGGTACCCTACCCCAGCTGAAGAAAAATAAAGCATAATCAAACTTCTGCACTTGATTTATCTTAAATATTTCATGCATGGTGTTTCTAATTCAGAAAGACACTGCCAGTTTTTTTTTTAAAGAAGATACAATCCAGTATCTTTATAACAGATAAAAATGGAAATGGTGTTAAAAGCCTGTAATGATAACAAAAGCCAGCCTTTTCAAACTAGAGCCCAAAACTCAGGCTATAAAAATAATAAGAGCTTCACGTATTTCTCAATAGTCTTGGATCTAGAGCTTCTAAGCCTGTGGATTTAGATGGCGTAATTTTCTCAAATACTAACCTGAAAATACTCATGGATGCATAAGCAGCTACTTCAACATAAGCTTCATCTATAAAAACAGTCTTGAAACAGGAGTACGGATAGCGGCAGGTAAGAATCTCCTCATAAAATTCAAACACCTCATGAAGGTATGACGTGGTATGTTTGAGCAATGGCAGAAGTTGTGGCAAGCAAAAGTGAGTCACCTGCAAACAAAGGAAAATTTGGTACAAGACTGATGAATATATTTAAATCCATAAATATCTAGTATGTTACATAACAGCATAAAACCCCACAACACAACAAAAATATAGCTGCTGTAAATTTAACAGAAAAAAAAAACGTTTTCAAGCTGTGATAATGATCATCATGGCAGAAAAGCGCACCAGGATGTCCATCTTAACAATAACAATGATTGAACAATAATGATGTCTACCTAGTGATATTTATAATTTAAAAACACATGACATTTTTCTTTGATTTTGCAATCCAATGTCTTTTGGAGATAATATTTTTCTTTTATCAGTAAAGAATTAGCTATTTTCAAATCAGTCAAGCAGTGCAACTGTTTAGAAGGCTTGTTACAGCTAAAACTATAAGTAACCTTTGATGTTACTGTTTTCTCCACAAACTCACGATGCATCCAATGACACTGACTTCAGCAGTGACATAGGAACCAAGTTAAGGACAACATATAACTGCAAGTCAGCTCTACAGAATTTTTATCAATTTGGGTTTTTCAAATATCAATAACTGATTTTTTTTAACAACTATTATCTTTCATAAGTATATCCCACCAGTAAAAGTCAACAGAATACGACCGCTGAAGACTAAAATCTGATGTTTGCCTCTGGATCAAGTAAAACATAGCTATTTCCCAGTATTTTCCTATCATGCTTTCAAAAGAAGAGTATAAAGGCCAGTCTTCATGCTGAACTGGTAACTTAATGTGCCTGCCAAGTCCATCCTTACCCAATCTGAAACTACTGATGTAAATATAAACCGGTGAGTTTCAACATTACGGCAACAATCTGTTAGGAATGAAAACTCAATGTCAAATTTAGTTCAGAAGACTACTCAATTGTGTAGCAATAATTTTCATCTACTACCAGCAAAAGGATGGGTTTAAAGCTGTTTTGACAAATATGCTGTTACCAACTCCAACTAAGTTAGCCCCATAAATTCAGACATAAATAGAATTATTGCTCATTCAAAGGCTTTACTTTGGAGATAAATTTAAATACAGGCATTACTAGGCAAGTTTTATCATATAACTGTACAAATGGAGGTTGTATCTAGCCATACTCATATTTGACCAATATATACTGGTTGCAATGTAAAAATAGTCACTAATCCTTTAAAAAAACAAAACAGGAGGCCTCTATGACAATTATTACCTCATGCATGTATGGATCAACAAGGATTTCAAAAGGTCCTATCGCCAAGGAGATGTTAGAAGCTGCAGTTGGAATAGTCAGCATGTAATGAAAAGTCTTCTTTCTCATATCGTGGGTATATACAGTTTCCACCAAATCTCCGTTTGAAACAGCCACCATTGCAGCATCTACAGTATACTCAAGTTTCCAGGTACACAACTCAGAATATGAATCAACACAAGGAAACCAAAATCTAGGGAAGTCAGGATTAGGGGAAAAATGGTTAACAATTATACTTCCTTTTTTCACAGATGATTTTTCTCTCAAGTTCCAAACTATATTCTTAAGTACTTTGTATGTTGACATACTAAATCCTACTATACATTAATTTTATGAAGCACTACAAGTTTCTTTGCCATTACCTCCTGTTGAGCTACAGAGAATAGAAATGCTAATTACTAATAATTAGATTCTATTTCACATCAGCAAGGCCCTTTCAAGCACAAATTAAGTTTCAGAATTCTTCAAAATTACAAGATTTCAAGTAAATTATTTGTATTTACCACACCTTGATATTAAATAAGAAATACAGTCTAATATTCAAAGATAGTTTTCTTACCTTGTAGAATTTTGATAACCACATGAAAAGACATGAGCCCCTCTTTCTGCCATGCTGCCCTCCATGTTGGGTACCACAAAATGAAGGCCTCCTTTTGGCTGGTCCAGAGAAAAGTTTATATGCACCTTCAGGACTTTTAGCTCTGCCATGCCAAGACCAAAATTAGTGTAAATATATACAACTTTGATGAAAGTTATTTCAGAATAATCATTCAGTTTTGGACTCTTGGTCTTTCAAGATTATGTGTTTACTTTATTCTCATGGACCTCCAGATCCACTTACAAAGCACAGCTCAAAAGCTTACAAAACTGAGACCTCTTAAGCTTAACTTACAGGATATGAATTGCTAAGAATCTCTACTAATTAATAAAAACTCCAGTTAGAGTTACACTTCATCTTCCAACTCCCCAATAGTAAAGAATCTTTATACAGTGATTGTACGCTAACCATGATCTCCTTTGTACCTTGCCGAAATAATTTTCTACAAAAACTGCATGTAACAGGCACATTATTAAAAGACATGTTATTGTCATTTGCAGTTTCTTAAAACCTCTTATTATAGTTAAAGCTTTTCCTGTAACTGAAATGTCTTTACTTTGGTTTAGTTTCACAGAAATCTCACCTATGAATAGCCTGGCAAGAAAAGAAATTCAGGCATATGCTGAAATTTATCCAACAAATTCTCACCATATTTTGGCATTCAAACTTTGAAAAGAAAAATTATACCTGTTTGAATATTTTCCCTTCTAGGCTTGCAAGTAACACAACAGAACTTAAGCAACAATTAAAATCAACAAAAGCGTCTTTCCCACTAAGGTGTAGCTGACAACATTGTGTGAGTCAGTTTCATGACACAGTGTTTTTTTCTTGCACAGGTTTCACAAATCCATCAGAAAAATTGATAATACCATATAAGAAAACAAATACAAGAAACTAATAAAATCCATGTAAGAAAATAATCAATGTTGGAGGGTAATTTATTAAAAAAGTTACTTTTTCCAGGATCTAGTATACCAGTTTATAAAGTAGTCTACTTTACACTAATGGATCAGTTTTAAACCAATCATACTTTGAAGTGAATATAGCTTTTTAAATCACATGTATATAGGCATATCCTTGTAAATTCTTTTCTTTGTTGGCTCAAGCAGCTTCAAACAGTTATAATTTAGCACCCAAGATACTCCATTACACCCACATCCTCATGCGTGCTTCTGGGCTTGTGATCACCCCAAGAGTTTGCTCGTAAAGGCTGTTGAGAAACCTCGCAACCACTTCCAAGAAGTGTGTAGGTATTTTTCAGGCCCCCCCTGGAAAGATAACAGGTGAGGAAAAAGGAAACAGTAACCACCATTTCATAACGTAATGCTATGTCTATTTATTTAAATCTACTATCTTCCTATGCAAACTCATAGCTAACAACTCTATGGCATCTTAAATCAAGCTTTCAGTACGGTCTCTTTACTTTACCATCAACATGTTTCCACAGTTCCGAGGGAACCTTAATGCAGAGCTCTCCATTTCCAGCATCTGGGTCCACAGCACTGACTGCGGCAGCGTATGCATTGGAAAAATAGTTGAGATTCCTCCTGTCAGAAATACCCAGTTAATTCTTAAAGTACATGCTGAACTAGAAAACAAAACTTCTGAAGTTATAGGATTTCTACACTGAATTTCATGGTGCATGTTCAACCAAGTAGTTTGTTGTGTTTTTAAAGGAGGAGTAAAGATTAGATTTCAAAAACCAGAACTTAAAACTAGGCTCTTATAGAAGTGATCCATGATCAAAAAGACTTAAGCAATAATAATCCCCTGTAAATTAAATGAGAAATGCTCAGTGCTTTTCACTTCCCAGTAAAAGCAATATTTACGCTTATTGGAATAGCAATTAAAAATTCTTGGTTTGGAAAATTTTGGATTAAATTTGTATGTTTATTCTAAAGATCTGTCTTGAAGATCTGCCTCCTCATACATTGCAGTTTTGCTTTTATGTTGCTTTCCCACAGGTAGTAAGATTTTAGCTTGGCAATGGTATTTTTCCCCCCTCTTAGCTTGATGGATAGGAATAGTTTTATTTTATGCTCCTTTAAATATCACATAAAATACTAGATGCTAGAGTTTTGGCTTTAATACACTAAACCACAGAAATACGTATTGTACTTTTTAATCCCTAGAAACATTTTTTTTTTTTAAAAAACGTTACCATCATTCATCTATTTAGGATGCAGACACAAATTTTTGTAATCAGGTTTGAGCTGTTCAAGCTACTATATAATGGCTGCTAATTGACTGCACATCTCATTCCAAAATAACACCATTACTTCAGTTATGGCTTAGATTAACTGTTTTCTACTGAAATGTGCAGGAACATGCATGTGTCTGCTGTTACAGTGGTTAAGAGGAGGACATTATCATCTTCTTATTTAATGTGATTATGTTCAGATACTGGAGGACTGACCAGTCAAGTTCAAAAATAACCTTGGTCTTGCATCTTTACCTAATAGCTTTTATACTTTTTCAAAATGGATTTTTAAACCCTGTAAAACACGGAAGCAACACCTTTCTTAATTCTAATCCTCTAGTACACAAACTTATTCAAAAGCTTGCACAATTCTACACCTGAAGAGAAAGCGTTTGAATTACTGATCACCTTTTTTTCCAGACTTTTGAGCATTTAGGTGTGTACCACTGATGAATCCAACCACTGTGGGGCAGAGCCGCAATCAATCATAAAGCTATCTGCGGCGTTACTGCACCACAAGGGAGTAAATTAACTTTCGGCTCTGGACTCCACTCTTCCACGGAATCTGAAGTCCACACAAAGCAGACATGATCTCATTTCAGGATTTTACTTTCATCTAACCATTCCCTATTCACCACCCACAGAGAAAACAGCATTCAACCCAAATTGCAGTACCTTACTTGGAAGAATGGAGGGTAATTAACCATGGCCAGGATCATCCTGTAAGTCTAGGTATGTCAAACACCACGCTTATATTCCTAGCCTTCCACATCTAAAAAACTGCTAAAACACTGAAATATATTGAGAACATACTTTCATCCAGTTCTTGATCTTTGGCAATAATAGCGCACAAATTCCCTGGCACCACTACCAAGACTGAGAATGTTGGGAGCAGTAAACTCGTCTACTTTGCTTGGAAGCTTCTGAAAATAGGACGTGAATAGTAAATGGGAGCATATGAGCATAGAAACATCCAAATCCCAGGTTTTAATACATAATCATTTTTTCCTTTTTCATAACTGAAGTGTACCTAAAGATAAGATATAATGCCAACAAGTTTTAAAAGCACAAGGTTGAATTTGTACACTGGAATATACTGTAACTTCAGCTATGGTTCCAGAACAATTCAAACCAACTTAAACTCCAGTTGATATGCTGTCTCCTAGTTTCAGCCACACACTCCTACTCCCTCACTAAGGAGACTACTGTTCCTCTGACCCTGCGGTGATGCAGCTGAAAGTGCCAAATGGAAAAAAAAAAAGTTTTTGTTTTTTTTTTTTTTATGCAGACAGCTTTCAGTTGGTTTAGCTCCCTGATCTGACATATTAAGGGGTCAAAGAAGTGCTACTACTGAGGCATGGGAGACTGTCAACAAGATCATAACCAACCCAACCGATGTTGCTTTAAGCTGTCTTTAAATGGCATCCTAGGAAGGCAAGCAAATACCACTGGAAAAACTCTCTTTAAAAAAAAAGACTGCATGGCTAAAATCTATCTTAGTAATTGAAGAAACGAGCTGCAGAAAACAACAGTAACGTTCTGTTGGATTGTAAAGTCTCGAAGTTTTTCATTTTAATCTAAACTGGTTCTGAAAATTCACAATTATTGATAGAGGATCCCTTTCCAATACATCAGTGAGAATTTGTTCCAAGTTTGAGGATCATGATGAGCTTGTGGTTACATTTTAAACATCAATGGGTTCATAGGCAGGAAAAGGTTATGATTTTATAACAAGAAAGGTAGACTCCACAGGGCTTAACATTTTATGGAAAACAGTCTTTTCTGAAATTTCTATTTTTGTGAAGTGTTCCAATTCAAATGGGTGATTCATTGTAAAAGGAATCCATTAAAGGCTTAGTACCACAGAGTAATTTTTTCATAAGTTGAACTATTCTCAATAAACTGGATATGGCCATTTTAACAAAAACAGAGCACATGCCAAAAGCTAACAGCCCAAGGAACAAAGATAAATTTTCCTAATGCTACATGTAGCTTGACAATGAAAAAGTAATATACATTCATGTTTTTTCCTGGTAGAGATACATTTTATTACCAGAATTAACCCAAAGCACTTAATTACAGCCCAAGCGCGTGCTTGTTGACTGACTAGGAACAAGGAAACCTGTAGAGACTTATTTTTAAAGCTACTCCTTGATTCCAAATACCTCCATGTCAACTTTCAATAGTATCTCTCACTACTAGCTGCAGCGGTGCTACGTAACTGTTACACAGCCCAAACATATAGTCTATAAACCACTTTTCTTCCTACAGTATTTAACATCAACTTGGCAAAATAAGTTTTTTGATCCACATGTAATTAATTACTCTTCATTACCTGTAATTCACTTACTACTCTACTTTGCTTCCCAGCTACAATTAGCACTTGGTTTTGAAGTCCAACCCCAAAATGCATATATTTGTATTTTTACATATATATATAAAATATGTACGCACATAGGTAATTTGTTAATAAGGTATCTTTGGCACACTGAAAAAAGACTAGTTTTCATTCTTGCCCAAGCTTAAGGGCTTTGCCATCTCTTTCTTCAAAAGTTCTCTACACCTCTTGTTTATTTCTAACAAAGTCTATCATGAATTTACAACTAGATAAGCATCATACCAGTGGAAATAAAGGCTATTTATTGCAGCAAAACAACACATGCTCAGTCCACCAGTAATTTTTCTATTTTGTACATAGGCTAAAGGCTTGATCACTGCCTTCTCAGAAGAAAGAATACTGCAAGACATGCCCTGAAGGCTACCATGTTGCTCTCTCTCACAGCTTACTGCTGCTTGGTAAAAACTACAGGCTTCAAGTTTACAAAGAAAAAAAAAAAAAAAAAAAAAAAAAGCTGAACTAGTGAATGAACAGGTATACACTGCCGAAGGTTAAAATGACACTGGATAGAGTACCTATGCACAGGAAAGCATTATGTGCACATTAGCTAGCTATACAAAAACATATCTTCCTTTACACAGAAGCAATAACAAAATGCAATAGCTTCTCAACCCTTCTCAAACATGTGAAGCACCTAACACAAACTTTACTTATCACAGTTCAGACCACTGCATCAAAACTCCAAACTCCAAACTTTTGCTGCGGCTATTTAACAGTTTACAATCTTACCCACAGGATTAAGAAAACAGATCTCCTTTGCCCATTTTAACGGGCTGAGATACAAGCAGATCTCTCAGTAGTCAGAATACACACTGTGGGATTTCTGCACACTATAGCCCAGAGAAAGAAATCTCGCTTCTCTTGTATTGACAGAATTGAAAAAGCAACAATTTACAAGGAAAAGAGGGAAGATGAGGACAGAGGTGGCTGTTAACACTCAACGACAGCTCTAAGACATGACTCAAACAGCCGTTCTCCAACACTATTTGCAGTCTTTGTAAGATTTCAACTCTTCCTTTAAAAGTATGAGCAAAATGGGATTCTCTGCCACCTTGTGTACAGATGGTAAAACTAAGTGAATGGTATTATACCTTACAGCACTGTTCAGATGTTTGCTCAGTCAGGGAGAAATGGCTGTGTTAAACTTAAGTTCATCCATCTATTCTGATAGGAAAAAGCTATGACATCCTGAAGCCTCAAGAGGAAACTACAAGATGGGAGACCGACTAGATAAAACTTTAAAAATTCTTTCAGTTATTACCTGAAATTTTGGTTTGGGACTGACAGATAAACTGGCAATGACACCAAAGCTAAAAATACATTTAAAGCACTAACTAAAGGTTTCTAACATTTCCTACAGAATTAATCAATTTTTAATTACCTTTTTAATGAGGGTTTTTTTTGTAATTCAGCAGAAATGACAATATACAAGACAAAAAAAAAATTGTTTCACCTTCCACCACACTGAAAATGTGAAATGACAGACCACATTTCAATGATTTTTGCACCAACAGATGGTAAAACCCAAAAGTATTACTTGAACTAAAAACAAGTTGAAAGTCCAAATTCAGAACAAAAAGA
This sequence comes from Egretta garzetta, assembly GCF_000687185.1. Classification (NCBI taxonomy): domain Eukaryota; kingdom Metazoa; phylum Chordata; class Aves; order Pelecaniformes; family Ardeidae; genus Egretta; species Egretta garzetta. The sequence goes on along the minus strand of NW_009259239.1, from coordinate 1,823,566 downwards.
CAGAATAATAATGATAAAAAAGGTAGGAAAGAGTCCATTAAATTAACAACTTTTTCTACATACTTTATGTATTGTTTTAGAAAACAATATTTAAGAAAACCAAAAGCATTATCAAAAGCAAGAAAACATTTGTATATAAAACCTTAAAACTTGGAACTAATTTTTTATTTGCTAAACATTGCAGGACAGAGTAAAGATATTAAAAAAAAAAATTAAATACACAGTTTGCCAAGAAACACCTTAATTTCAATAGACTACTGAAGAAAGCCGTGCAAAAGGTAACTACCCCTGCAACACTAGAAACAAAACCTGATGACTAATCTGTACCCTCTTCAAAATAATTGATATACCTAGTTCAGCTGCAAGGGTACAAAGGACATCATCACTAAACATGCCATAAGAAACAAGAACTCGGAAGAGATGACCAGCAGAGCAAGGACTGATATAAAGACTGCTACAAACCACTGCTGTTTCTAAAAGCAGTTCTTTGTAAAGAAGGGCAGAGGAAAACCACTTGGGAATTTTTTTTTTTTTTAGGTACCAATTCTAGAGTTTTTAGACTTCTAGCATTTCTGTTTCTAATCTCGTCTTAAGAGCAGAGATGCTGTATTTATTCAAGTTAGCTACCGTCATGCTTAATACCCAATTGTGACCAGGTATTTCATGTAATACTTCGTAACCCATTTAGCCTTTGACTTCTGAGATAAAGAAAAGAGGCATACTAGGTTTGTTGTTAAGCATATTTGGTGACCTCTCTCTTTCATAACTATGAATAACACAGGAGTTATGAAATACAAAGTCTTTCTATTAAGTTCAAATAGCAATATGAAAACCTGCAGCAGTGAAAACCACAGGCCACTGTACCCCTGTGTGAGACAGGATTTCTGCATGCGTTTTCCTCAAATTGCGTTCACTGCTCTTAAACAGGATAATACGAAAAAAAGGATGGTGTTCCACTGTAACACTAGGACGCCAAACTAACTCACTCACTTTCTCCACAAAATGATAGTTATCTCTCCTGATCCCTTTCTTAACATAATCAAGCGCTCACTCTAATAATTTTAAGTGCTGCTCCTTTCTCACACCTTCCAGAAGTTATTGAGGATTCATTTATTACAGGATCACAGAATGGTTGAGGTTGGATGGGACCTCTGAAGGTTACATGGTCCAACCCCTCTGCTAAAGCAGGAACACCTACAGTTGGTTGCCCAGGAGCAAGTCCAGGCAGCTTTTGAGTATCTCCAAGGATGGAGATTCCACAACCTCTCTGGGCAAATTGTCCCAGTGCTCAGTCACCCTCACAATAAAAAAAAGTTTCCTGATGTTCAGAAGGAACTTCCTGTGCTTCAGTTTGTGTCCACTGCCTCTGGTCCTGTCAGTGGACACAAGCTAAAATACATGGAACTCCATCTGAATGCAGGAAAATGCTTTTCTGCTGTGAGGGTCATCTGAAGTAATTGCCCAGAGAGATTGCAGTTTCCATCCTTGGCAATACTCAAAAGTTGTCTTGACACAGTCCTGGGCAACTGGCTCTAAGTGGCGCTGCTTGAGCCCCCCTGCTGGACCAGATGACTTCCAATGGTCCTTTCCAACCTGAAGGACTCTGTGATTTCATACCAGCTGCTGTTAAACATACATAGCACTTTCATTAGAAGTTCTTTAACAATTCAGCAAACTGTAAATTCAACCAAGATGCAAAAAGAAGGTGTGAAAACATGAGAGAATATTTAGTTAAAACATTTGCCCATGGAGCTTCCCCTACCAGAAAACAAGTATGAGATATTTACCAAAGTCTCTTTCCATATAATTTCCCGAAAACATGTGGGAAGTGAGATATTTTAAAACTTGCTCTTCTAGTATGAGATGGTGAATAAATTTGAATCTTTTCCTTTCAAATTTGAAAGTGAGTTTAGATAACATTCTAGGACTTATACCCTCATCTATGATGCTAATAAATAATGAAAGTTTGATTCCTTAGAAAAGACCAAAAGGTTTACTTTCTAGCTCTTCAGAACAATTAGAATCACCCCAATGAGGATTCTGAATTTTTGACTTACTGAACAAAAAAATCAAGTCATAAAATGGGCAGGAATTACAGAATTAATAGATTCAAATGGTTCAGTATCAGGACTCAAACAAAATTTCAGAACTCTGATATCCAACTCAGCACCCTATAGAGATGAACATTGTATTTGCAAACTGAATTATTGAAACTCTTGCATAAGTGATGAATAAAGGAATATATAGAGTGTCTGCCATAAACAAACACCTCCAACAAACAAATCCAATGATGTGTAACTTCAGATAAAAAGTAGGACTTGAATCTAAATAACTGCGCAACAGTTTTCTTTAATACTCTAGCTTTCAGACAATAGTCAGTGAAGTTAAGTCAGGCTTAACCTGAAAACTGAGATGAGCTAAGAAACATCTCAAAGGCTCTAGCCATTAAGGTCATGGGCAGACAACCTCTTACAGATCTAGAGGCATCATTTGAGAATGCCACTATTCTCACAAATCTATCAGGACTGTATAAACTCTCTGCAGTTTGCTTCAGAATAAGTCCAGCAAGTTCCTATCTGCCTTCAAGGCGGTATCACCTTTGAAGATGCTTACTAAGCCCTCTCCATCTTTTCAGCCAGCAAACCCATCAGAGCAATCACTGTCCAAGGGGACACAACAAATAGCTGAAGGACAGTAATAAGCATCTTAATTTAGCAGTCCAATAGTTAACCTGATACAGTCACATGATTTGCCTTATTCCTGTTACTTGTTTCAAAGTAGTAACCAATTATATATATAGCCAGCTAGACATATTTAATAAAATCAGAAACAATTCTTACAAAATCTTACTAGGAAAATGGGAAATACTCCCAAGAACTTGAAAAATTCATATGAAATCATATGAATAGTCTTAGGTTTAAAAATAGGAATAAACAAAAATTATCATCCCATCTGACATTACACACCATAAAAATCGGGACAATTTTAACAGGACAAATGATCAGAATACAAGAGTTTTGGTCTACATGATATTATACTGATGCAACTAAACTGATTTAACCAATTATGCTGGAGTAAAAAACAGTCAAAAAAGAAACCATGAAAAACCCCACAAAACCCAAAACTAAGGGCAATCCTATCATGCGGAACTCTCATATGAATGCAGTTGCATCAGTGTAAAACGTTCTCTACAAGAATATAAGCAAAATGCTATTGCCACAATAACATAACCAAATTTTCTTTAAATAAATGAGCATAAAAGTTGGGCATAGATAAACCTGAAGTCCATCAAAGATAAAAACATGTTAGCCAAAAGTATTTTCTTACCAGGGAAAAAACACATGAGAAGGCCAATTTCCTAAAGCACTGAGAACTACTGGCATTCACCACCTTTTTTGCCCATAAAGTACTTTTAAAAAAGTTTCTGATACTTTTACAAAACAATACAAAGAAACACTAGTAGAAGAAATTTTAAAGAATAACACAAGTCATTAATTATTGCCAAAATACTTACCCAAAATTAAGTCACGTACAAAAATTACCTGTTTCTGTCTGAAACTTATATTACCATTACAAAATCACCAGGTAAAACTTGCTGGTACGATAAAATAGGTCATGCTTAACAGCAACAGAAGACACTACATCTGCAGAGTTTTAAACACATCACTTACTGCTTTGACTCATGGTGACAAACCTCCAGCGTTGGATCATTATAGATGAAAGCTGCTTCTAAATCATTGACTCTTACTCTGTAAATCCGGCACTGTTTACTGTTCAGTTTGATTCTATTCAGGTTTGCAACTGTGGGAAATATTGTCAGTTCCACATAACCCTATGAAAACACAAATCAAAACTTTCTGTAAAATCTTTACCAATACACAAAGTAGAGATTATATAAAGAAAATTCTTATTAATTAATGCCTTTCAAAAGAAAATCATAGGTAAAAAAAATGTTATTTTTTTTATTTAAAAAGGAAATTGGTTTGGCTTTTTAGATGTCTAGAATACATTTTCTTTTCTATCTATTAACAGGTGAATTTTCCCAGCTGTTAAACAGAACAAAACAAAAAACTTCAAAATGACTGGCAATCATGCTTGTTTTACTGGAAATGGTCTGCCTCTATTGACCAGATTTCACATTACTAGCATCACTATGTTTTTCATCACTATGTTTTACGTTTTGGTATCTGAGCTTGCGACAATGATTTTTAAAACCTAAGTAGGATCCATTTAGACAGATGCCTAAATTCACAAAAAGCCTCAACGACTTCAGGCCTGAAATCATGACTCTTCGAAGTCCCAGTGAACTCACATTTAAGCTGGAAAACTCTATACCCCTTGTCCCTAACATCAGCTAACACTGTGCTGAAGGTCAACTTTGAATTGCAAATTGCTTTGTAAGGTTATTTACAATGCAGTGACTTTCTTTTAGAAAGCTTTTCCTTACAGAGATTCAAGTGTTCAGAATTAGAAGGTATTTTATTTGATGCATCTCAAGGAACGACAGACTTATGAGAGGCATCAAGATTAGAAAGTAAAAAATACAAAGAAGCTGAAGAACATAATTAGCTTGTGTGTGCAGTTGTTTCCTGTAAAAGCATGAAGAAAACCCAGACTTTTAATTTCTACTTTCACATTTTATTAAAAAATACTTACTACAACAGACTTTCTCTGAAAATTTATGTTGTTGATACAAACTACCTGGTGAGTTGTGCTGGAAAAAAAAATACAAATTTAAAGTAAGTAAGGTTTTCCACAAATGCCAGCATTTAAAATAACATTTTAAGCCAGTTTTAAAAATTAGAGAGCTCATACAAGATGTACGTACATATAGATAGATACTGCATTTAGCATATATTAATATAAGGAGAATTCATCATGTTCTAAATCTTTACATGATCCAAAACAAATAATGAATAGAAGTTGCACACAAGGTCAGGAAAATGCCAATAAAATCAAAGGGTACTACCACACCAGTATGAGTATTACTAGGAACACAGGAAGATAATAACATCGCTTTTGAGTATCACAGAACGGTGTGTAAAAATATAGCATTACTAAAGGCATAGAATTAAATTCTAACACTTCAGTGATGTGCAGCATTAGAAACAACATGCCGCTGTAATATTTGCAATTAGAGATCTGTGGAAAATTTACATGGTGAGCTGATGCTCATACATAATTTATGTAAGCAGGTACTATACATGTAAAAAGATATAGTATGTGCTTTTACAATTAGTATGTCGTAACAACTTATTATTTTAAATAACGGTTATATATCAATCAATATAGGTATTTTAAACAAGTAAAATGCATTTGCCTAAATTTTGAATGAGGTATTAGAACTGGTAAATAAAATTGATTTCAAAAATGGAAGAGAAAATAATTCTTCCAACTTTCTTAAAACTTTAGAAGTTATTTCTGTATTTTTTTCTGTTGTAGGTGGCATCTTCACCACACTTCACAGTAGTGCTATTCATGACTCAAGATCCAACCTTGTAGTAATTCAACTTTTATGCCACATCATACGTTATAGGCGCATACTCATGTACCCTACGCATTAAAAAGTGACTTAGCTTCAGTTGGGCAGGTTCAGTAAAAATTCCTGCAAGAGAATGGTAACATCTATTATCCAATGATGGATTCAAACACCACCTACATATTAAAATGTATATGATAATAAGAGTTATTCTATTTAGAAATACATCTCTCTTACAGATTTATCAAGAAATCAAGGAGGTATAAACAGAAATACATAAAGATCCACTGACATGCACAACCAACTGCTTTACAGCTTGGTTACAATCAAAATAACGAATGTGTAAAAAGCACAATTTGCTTAACAAAGCTGCTTGCCACAAATGCAAGCATTTGTTTATATATAAAAAAGACCTTAAGTCAAAAGAGTTTGACACAGAAGTAAGAACAAAACATGGTAGCGTGCTCTGCAGTGCTGATACCACGTGGAGAGATCTCCAAGGACTGAGGACCACAACGTAAATATCTTTATAAAATGAGACTGCATGGTTGACAGACTCACTGTCTGTGAGTCCGTTTACACACCAAAACATACACCTACAACATCTTCTTACAGCATAAGCAGTAGTTCCAACCTTCTCAGGTAAATAATTACTGATCACCCTGTGGTCTGTTTCAAATGTGCACTGCTCTCAAAGTACAGCAACTTTAAAAAAAATGGATACTTATAATTTATATGGTCTTGGGCTCTCAAATCCTTTGTCTCCTTTCTTCCTATTCATCCTGAACAGCAGCACTGAACACACACTGCTGACCGTCAGACCGGCATCAACATCATCGTCGTTTGACGGGTCGTTCGATTTTTCCCTGTGTCAGGCCGTATTTGATTACTCATCTCCCCAGCGGATCTGCGACTCCCAACAGTCAGGCATCCTCAGCTCGAATAAGCACCATAGTCATAACATAAACAACGTTCAGTCTTTCTATATAACCTTTCCCGAGCGCACGATACCACTTCACAGGCGCTGCGTGCTTCCTTTCCAGAGGAGCCGCGTAAATCAACCGGCTCCACGGGCAGTGGAAGTGGGAGCTACTGAATCGGGAAGGCCGCGGCCGGGGGCGGCTG
>NW_009259239.1:1815179-1816905 GCF_000687185.1 Egretta garzetta | reverse complement strand
AGGCCGGGCGAGGCTCCCCCTCAGCAGCGCGCCCGCCGGGCCCCGCCAACGCGCTCCCCCTCAGCCGCGGCCGCCATTTTGTTAGTAACCTTTGACCCTGGCGGTTGAAAGGTCACCGCCCCTTAAAGAGCGCTTTGTTTCTTTAAGAATGGAAAGACTGCTAGAACCGTGGTTTTCAGAAGGGTGGCGTACTGACGGCAGAGGCAGCTATAGAAAAAAAGACAACAAAATAATCCAAAAGTCGTATGCGGGGCCGGGTCATGTCCTCGTGCGCATGCGCCCCGCAATCATATTTGTATAATCGGGAACTGCAAACAAATCGATAGCCTCTTATTTGATGATTCAAAACGTATCCCAACATATACACTCGAAAGGCTTAAGGAGTTATGCTAGATTCATTTCTGACCCAGGATGCTGGGCTGAGTGTTTGTTAGGGTGTATGCATGGCATCTGAATAATTTTGCATACATCCACCACAAAAACAGTGGAACTGAGGGCTAACAAATAACAGCCTTACCACTTTCATAATTATTGCAGGTTTTTTTACATGGGAGAAATTAAGGCAAAATTTCTAAAGGTTTCTTTCAGAGGATTCAACACATTTGGAAAGCATGGACACACAGTCCCTACACACATTTTCTCTCATCGCTTTGTTTGCTTTTTTCATTTTGAGTTCAAGGATTGTAAAACAGACTAGGGAGGCTGAACTAGAAGCATGATAAGAGACCGGATGGACAACCTTCCCTGAGCAAAAGAAACCACGTGGTCCTCCATGCTCTCCTCTCTAGCTTAGCCAGACGCTAGAATCATAGAATCATTTGGTTGGAAAAGACCTGTAAGATCATCTAGTCCAACCGTACCTGTCCAATACTAAACCATGTCCCTAATCACCTCGTCTACCCATATTTTAAACACATCCAGGGATGGGGACTCAACCACTCCTCTGGGCAGCCCGTTCCAGTGCTTGGTAACCTTTTCAGTGACGGAATTTTTCTTAATGTCCAATCTAAACCTCCCCTGGCACAACCTAAGGCCATTTCCTCTTGTCCTATTGCTTGTTACTTGGGAGAAGAGACCAACACCCACCCTGCTGGAGACCAACTCCACCTTCTCCAGACATGCTCCAGCTCTACAATCTCTTTTCTTGCAGTGAGGGGCCCAAAACTGAACACAGTATTCAAGGTGCAGCCTCACCAGTGCCGAGTACAGGGGCACAATCACTTCCCTGCTCCTGCTGGCCACACCATTCCTGATACAAGCCAGGCTGCTATTGGTCCTCTTGGCCACCTGGGCACACTGCTGGCTCATATTCAGCCATCTGTCAACCAGTACCCCCAGGTCTTTTTCCACCAGGCAGCTTTCCAGCCACTCTTCCCCAAACCTGTAGCGCTGCATGGGGTTGTTGTGACCAAAGTGCAGGACCCAGCACTTGGCCTTGTTGAACCTCATACAGTTGGCCTCGGCCCATCGATCCAGCCTGTCCAGGTCCCCCTGCAGAGCCCTCCTCCCCTCGAGCAGATCAACACTCCCACCCACTTTGGTGTCATCTGCAAATTTACTGAGGGCACGCTCAATCCCCTCATCCAGGTCATTGATAAAGATATTAAACAAAACCAGCCCTAGAACTGAGCCCTGGGGGACACCGCTTGTGTCGGGCCGCCAACTGGATTTAGTTCCATTCACCACGACTCTCTGGGCTCGGCCATCCAGCCAATTTTTAACCCCG
>NW_009259239.1:1799020-1815156 GCF_000687185.1 Egretta garzetta | reverse complement strand
TTTTTAACCCAGTGAAGAGTACACCCATCTAGGCCATGAACCACCAGCTTCTCCAGGAGAATGCTATGGGAGACTGTGTCGAAGGCTTTGCTAAAGTCCAGGTATACAACATCCACAGCCTTTCCCTCATCTACCAGGCAGGTCACCTGGTCATAGAAGGAAATCAGGTTGGTCGCAAGCCCTCAGGTGGTGCACAGGGTGGGGTCCTTCAAACGAGGGGACGGTTCGGTTCTGGGGGGAGCGGGGTGGCTGCCACGGGAGGGGGCGGCAGCGTTCCCGGCTGGAGCTGCTGAGCCCACCAGGGCTGCAGCCCCCTCTGGCCCTGGCCTGCAGACGCGGAAGCCACCCGCCACCAGCACTGGCACTGGTAAAGTGCTGGTGACTGAACAACAGTTAAATCAACGTGAATGTGCAAATTAAGTACAGCTGAGGTAACTTCGGGGCCAGCCTCACAGGTACACCCGACACAGACTTGCAGGAAGAACCTGAAAGACATCAGTTTTTGCTTTTGAATTAAGAAAGGATTTAAGACAATAACGCTACGGAAACACAGCCTAGAGCCACAAAATGAGATGGGGTCCAATGACCCCTTCCCTCCCACGCCAAGCGTGCTGTGGCTTTAGTTACAGCATCAGGAGGACACAACATCAAGTTTCTTCATAACCTCAATTTGTTCTACTAGATTCAAGTGTTGATGCATCTGGTTTATGCTAGAATAAATGCTTGCATCCAAGCAGCCAGTGGAGCTGGCCCTTTTGGCATCAGCAGTTACTGAAATTTAGAAAGCAGCATCTCCTTTGGAATGTCTGACAAAACCAATGGGAAGCACTGTGAACACACAGAATGATTGCACACGCAAAAGTAATTTAGATAAACCTGAATTATTACCTCGGTATTAGGATATAGCTCTATTCATGTAATACCCAAATTCTTACTTGTTTAACAAAACCCAATGCAAATACATCCACTGTTGTATCACAGACTACAAGACTATTAATCACCTTTGTATTTCAACTAGGGAATCTTATACAACACAATGGAAGTTACTTCCAAGGCTTTCACATGCACGTTACGGTTGATGTCCGAGAGGGAACGTGCTGGTGCTGTCAGAAGGGAGGACTGCAGCCACTGACACCTGGCAGTGACACGGATGTTCTTCCCGGTGGAGAGACGCTCCACGCCAGCCAAGCCTCGATACAAGAGGGTCAAACACCACACTTGTACACTTCAGAAATGTGTAGCATGGGGAATCGATCATGCCCCAGTGGGCAAGAGTCAGCAAAGCTCAGGAAGTGGGTTTTATTTGGCTTTTTATCTATAAAAAAATTCCAAGGATGCACACATCCATCCCGAGTTACATTTCTTTCCTCTCCCCGCTCACCCTACATTCGGCATGCTAGCAATTCCAAAGTTCTTCATACCTTACATCTGAGTTTGATGCAGCAAATGCTTCTTGTATAAAAAAGCCCTTGCTAAGTTTAAAAAAACAAACAAAAAAATATCTGAAAAACATCCAGTATTAAACTCTGGCTCACTGACACGCAAAATGATCCTTTTCAATGATCACACAAGTTCATTTTCAGGCACTCCACTTCAGGACATTACCACAAAAAAAAAATTCCTGTTTTATTGCTCTATGCAGAATAATATCCCACTCTAAATTTAAGCTCTATGTGCAGTTATTTACCATAAGAAATTTAAAAAAGAAGAAAACATATTACCAAGTTTTATAAGCGCTCTTTAAAAAGCAAAGGTAGTCTTCTGTAAAAAATTAATTTTACATCAGCTACATGCCAATGGCAGTTTATAGGAAATTCATAACACAGTGCCTAACTACTCTCTCATATCGTCACACTTGATTGCAGTCTGGTTTTTTGTAATGTTTAAAAGGCAATTCTACCATGCTTTAAGAGTGTCAGGAGCTCAAGCCAATGTTATTTGCAGGCATGACCACAAAAAGAACCACCTTCCAAAATTAAGACTAGTGTAGTCTCACTCAGGAATAATTTGTTCATGAGCTTGTCAAGGTCTGCGGTGTTCAAAATGTCCATGCTGCAACGAAATCTTAATCTTTAAGAATGCTCACCAATGGGCAAAAGACTTAAGCATTCCATTTTGCTGTTGAAATCAATTAAATTCATTCAATTATTGTCAAGGAGGTTTTAATTTTTCATGTCAAGACTTCAGTTGATGGCTAGACAGCCTATTCACAAAGTAGCTTGACTCCTGGCATAACTACAGACACAAAGGAAAAAGAAGGCGGGCAACGGCTGCTGACACTATAGTTTCTCAGAAGGGGCAAGTGCCCCCACATTCTACTTAGCTGAGCAGAAAACAGAACTCATTCAAGAAGCTTGGCTGCTTAAACTCAAGAACGCTGTATAACATCGGTTGACAACTCCTTTCCCCAGAAGGCAGCAACAAGCAACAGTCGCTGTTACTCCTTTCAGCATTCTCAGTTCTTCAAACAATGCTTGTTATGAGATGGGTCTTCTAGAATTATAAACTTTAACACCATTCTGCATTGAGGAGCGAGCGTATTTTGTCAGAAGAGTACCAACCGTCTGCTTCTCTGCACATAAGTCTCTACAGAGGAAATAAAGCAGATGACGCTGGCATTAGAGATATTCTTATACAAAACGAATCCGTGAAATACTTGTAAATATAGCAATAAACTGGATTAGGGTTTCGGGAGAAAAAAAAAAAAATCACTACCGTAATTGTCACATAATACATAGTATAGTATTTGAGGCAGTCATAGCTGATAAGAAGTCAGCAACGCAAAAAGGAAAGAATACAACATGAATTATATTTTAATAAAAAGAAGCATATCCTTACTGTATGTAAGGGGTAATATCCGCTTCTGTCCACTTCTCCCGTATGCTAAATAAGCTGTTAAATCTTTCCTGATTATCTTCAGGCAAGTCTTCTACTTTTAGCAGAAAGATGGTCTCTGGTCTTGAGCTTTTATCCACAAGAGCCAGGCCCTGTAGATCAGCAGAGAGAAGGCATTAAGTAAAGACAAAACAATTAAACTTCCTTCTTTCTGGCAATAGCCCATTAAAGTTGCCCTTTGCACTTCCAAAGCCTTCTAAAACTGCATTACTAGAGGCAAAGTGAAAAAATGTCATAAAGGCGCTGTTTTCCAGGCAGTATTTATCGTTTCCTTTATGACAAGAAGGGAGGGGAAATCCCTTAAGTCCCAACATCTCTCTGCCTCTTTTGAGCGGAAGGATTTCCATAGCACTTGCTACTCTACCGGCTGTCACTACACTCTGCTCAACGATAGCTTCAGCTTCTGTTCTAGTTACATTTACAAGCATTAACCGTACAGCTGCAACTTTTCTTCAAACAGTGAAACATGCCAGAGTTACAGAAACCTGAACTGTCATGATTCCAGACTACCGATGCTCACAGAGGATGTCATAAGAAGTAGTTTAACTCAAAAAGCTGACAGAAATCATAGAATCATAGAATCACTTTGGAAACATAGAATCCCACCACTAAACCATCTCCCTAAGCACCTCATCTATCCTTCTTTTAAATACCTCCAGGGATGAGGACTCTACCACCTCCTTGGGCAGCCCATTCCAGAGCCTGGCAACCCTTTCGGTGAAGAAGTTTTTCCTAATATCTAGCCTAAACCTGCCCTGGCACAGCTTCAAACCATTCCCCCTCGTCCTATTATCTGTTACCAGGGAGAAGAGGCCGACTCCCACCACCCTACAGCCTCCTTTCAGGTAGCTGTAGAGGGCGATCAGGTCTCCCCTCAGCCTCCTCTTCTCCAGACCAAACCACCCCAGTTCCCTCAGCCTCTCCTCGTATGACTAGTGTTCCAGATCCCTCACCAGCTTGGTTGCTCTCCTCTGGACAGTCAATCCCCATTGATTGATAAAACCTACATATGGCACAAGTCAGTTAACAGCCTACTCACAAAAGAATCCATACTTCATGTTTTTACCTTAAGCTGATCAAGCCTTGTCGTCATCCCTTCAGGGACACTTTGTTGCCAGACTTCTTGAAACTCTGATAGATTAAATTTAACTGCATTTTGCAAAAGCATTTGTGCTATAGCTCTGCATATTTTATCTTCACGCATTTCAAAGTAAACCTCCCCTGCTGAGAAACAAAAAACAGGTTCTCTTGGGTTCTTGCTTTTTGATAAAAGAACGAAAAACAGCCTCACATTTCAGTTCTGTTCTACAGCCTCCTACAAACCAAGTATCCTGTTTTTTTTCTCTTCTTCGGGGAGTAACCTGACTTGGTATTTTTCTGGATAAATGATGGTATCTTCTCATTCTCAAGAACAAATTAAGTGGAATATTATGTGCGTGCGCAGCACTGTCTAAGCCACAGTATTCATTCATATCAATAAATGTATTTGCCTCCTATCTTTTCCCCTTTCACAGTAAGACCTTCTCCTACAGCTTTCATTCCTATTTCAGAATGGCTTGTATTAAAGTGTTTGCTCTCTGTGGTTGAACAATTAAAACTTTCACTTCCTTAATGATCCTTATAATAAATAGGAGATGATGAAGGAAATAATGAGAATTTATTTTGTTTCACACTGACTTGGCGAAAAATCTCTGAACAGGCATAAACACTTCACTTTTTCAGTCATCTGGACTTCCTGCAATTCACACTAGTTCCTTGTGCAACCTGCCTAAATATACTAAGACGACAATCTGTGTCACTCCAGCTACTTTCCTACGTCCTTTAAGGTCGAGTGCAACTCCTACTTCAGCCAAAGGAGAGATGAAAGTAACTGCGAGGGAGAATTCAGAATGAGATTAAGGCACTGAAATATTACATCTATATGCAAGATGGGCAACGGAGACTTAATCAGCACAATCAATGGATCTTGTGGTGCAGCGCAAGGGACCAAAGGCAGATGTCTACTTCAGGCAAACTGAGTTCAGGGAGATCTACATGCCACTGACTATTCACAATAGCACAATTAATTGCTTAAGCATCTGAGACCTCCTAGGGTATCTAAAGAGAGATTCCATCTACATTTTATTAGTGATCTGTCTTTAGTCACAAAATTACGTCTTGTAGACACCTATTAAATCACTTCGGATACCTCTGACAGCTCCTGATCTTTCCCTGATGTCTTGTACAGTTTAATAGTCCTTTTTCCTATGAAACTTTCTCTAACATTTTACAGATTTTTAGCTTGCTGTTTGTTCCCTCCTTTTACTGGCATTGTAGCAAATTCATTTGTTTGGGCCATCCTCACAAAATCTGCATTCACTCATGAATAACTGTTTCCTTTACACAAAATTAAAATATGCATGCTTCCCCAAACTTACCATCATCAACGTATTTCTTTCCATAGCTTAAAAGAATATGTTCTATCATCAAGGGACCAAAGGCAGATGTCTACTTCAGGCAAACTGAGTTCAGGGAGATCTACATGCCACTGACTATTCACAATAGCACAATTAATTGCTTAAGCATCTGAGACCTCCTAGGGTATCTAAAGAGAGATTCCATCTACATTTTATTAGTGATCTGTCTTTAGTCACAAAATTACGTCTTGTAGACACCTATTAAATCACTTCGGATACCTCTGACAGCTCCTGATCTTTCCCTGATGTCTTGTACAGTTTAATAGTCCTTTTTCCTATGAAACTTTCTCTAACATTTTACAGATTTTTAGCTTGCTGTTTGTTCCCTCCTTTTACTGGCATTGTAGCAAATTCATTTGTTTGGGCCATCCTCACAAAATCTGCATTCACTCATGAATAACTGTTTCCTTTACACAAAATTAAAATATGCATGCTTCCCCAAACTTACCATCATCAACGTATTTCTTTCCATAGCTTAAAAGAATATGTTCTATCATCTCTCTGAGAAAAAAAAAAAAAAAAAAAAAAAAAAAAAAAAAAAAAAGTCAGAAATAGGACATTACAGAAACAGTTACCAAGAAGAAGATGGAAGGAACAGGTAAAGTAAAAAAATCAAGGAGAATGGAGGATGGGACACATCTTCATGGCCAACATGAATAGATTGATAAAAACTCAGAAGTAAATTAAAAGAGGACAGAAAGGATGGAAGTTAATTCAGCTTGTCACCCCCAAAAGTCTCTTCCACCTTCTATTTTTATAACTAGCAAAGACTAGAAGGCATCAGGGGAATAAGGAAAAGAGACTCTTGCAATGCCACTTCTTTTCAATGAGAAGTGACCCAAGTCACAAATTTGGTAGTTAATTATCCCTTACTGAATAGCAGGCATTTTTCTACACCTCTGGCATAAAATTACAACCTAACTGTAGACTCCAATACCAGAGCAAGTTTTCTTTTTGAGCGAAAAGTCAAATAAATGGAAAATGCTACATATTGTAAACTTAAGACTTTGTTTGAATGGTAATCTTAAATTATTTCACTACTTGAGTACATGCTACTTCCATCATTCACAATTCAGCAGTAATGTTTCTGCTATTGAATCAATGGAAATATTACCAATAGAGACTAAAATCAGTTTACTAACCTGTCTGAACTTCTAATGCCCTTGTACATTTCAGAGGCAAAGAAAATACATCATTAACACCACAGTAACTGAAATCTAGAGTTATAAGACTATAATTCCAATGACTGCAATTAGTAATAGGTAATAATGACTGTAGACAATTTTAAGTAGTAAAAGTAATTGCTTACGTGGGCTCTAAAGGTCCAAGTTCCTCAAGGCAGGTACGTAAAGGAACCTTATTTAAAGACCAGGACTCTGAGTCTATCAGCTGAGTCACATGATTCAAGAGTTTCATCTCATAGTCAAACTCTAGAATTCTCCAATATCCTGCCAAACAGAAAACCACAAAACAGTGTTAGAAGGATAACATTCACACCTTAATGCTATTCCCCTGGATATGTTACAGGAGGCTGCACATTTAGGTCCCATCTTTACGAAGTACAGCAACAGCATTCTGTCCTTTTCAGGATTAAAACTGAGAAAAAGAACAGAACAGTAAGAGCAAATGTAAAGGAGAAAGAAATGAAGTTATCTCAATTATTCATAACTGTTTACGTAGATTAACTGCCACAGATACAAAGACACTACAAATCCCATCACAAGATGACCTGGAAAAAATAATTAATTCAGACACAGAACTGCATCAACAGAACTGGCTGCACTGGCCCTGCAAAGTGGCAATTCGGGTCCAGCCAAGTTCACAGAAATCCAGATGTAGCAAAGCACAGATCTGGTACAATGGTGCTGTGCAGCTGTAAGTGATGAGGGAAGTAATTTGTGAGATTGTCGTCACCTACTTAACGCGACAGTATAGGGAAAATGGAGCAGAAGGCTTCCCAGTGGTGCTGAGTGATGGGACAGAAGGCAACAAGCACAAGCTGCAACAAGGGAAATCCCAGCTGATTATTAGAAGAATTTTTTTCCCTTTGTGGATAGTCAAACACTGGAATGGCCTGGATGGAGGCTGTGCAATCTCCAGCCTTGGAAATGCTCAGAACTCAACCAGCCGAGGTCCTGAGCAGCCAGCTCCAAGCTGGCCCTGTTCTAACGCAGAGGTTTGGATCTGATACCCTCCAGAGCTCAGTTCTGCCCTACATGATTCTATGACTCTAGGACTGCTGTCACTGGACTGGCGTCCAGGTGAGGGTTTGGACTTGGCCAAGTATAGTAGGATGAGTAGGAGCTGTCCTGAGGTGAGGTACTTGCTCTACATGGTGGTAGGAAGACTTCTGAGATAAACCCAGTCTGGGAGGAAGAAGGGACTATGAAAGGACTGGGGTTACATAAGGATCAGCTATTTTTGCCTCTACTGCAGAAAGCAGTACCCACTCATCCACGATGAGGGCAACCAGCCAAAAAAGATTC
Organism: Egretta garzetta; assembly: GCF_000687185.1. Classification (NCBI taxonomy): domain Eukaryota; kingdom Metazoa; phylum Chordata; class Aves; order Pelecaniformes; family Ardeidae; genus Egretta; species Egretta garzetta. The sequence continues at coordinate 1,807,319 of NW_009259239.1, read as the reverse complement.
AAGCTATGGGTGGGATACTCTGATGCCAGTGTTTGTAGAAGCAAAGAAGGAATTACTCTGGAAAGAGACAGACTGGTCAATGCCTGCTCAGTTTTACCTTTTTGGTGAGTTTCATAGCAGCAGAGAATATAGGAAATATGGAAGCAGAACTTAGTAACTTGCACCTTGAACAACAAGAATGTCAAATGGGTCTTAGAAAAAGGAGACACAGATATTTTCACAGGTTATCTCCTCATAGGCAATAATATTCTTTATGGGTGAATACCTTCAATTCTGCAGGCATCTATAACCTGCAATTGGTGCAGTATTTCTTCTTCACTTGCTTGAATCAGACTTAGCAAATCTTCTGTTGTATACTGCAACGAGGGAAAAAAAAAGAAGGAAATAGAACAGGTTATCCTTACTCCTCCTTTGCTTCTGCAAGCATGCTAAATGCATTACAGGATATAATGAACGAAGACTTAGAAGATGGATTTTTTTTCCCCCAGACTCCGAATTTTCTAAGGTTTACCACACTCTCTAAAACTTTTCCTGTCACTTACAACATTTTCTCAAAGGATTATTCAATGCAAAAGCCAGCCTAACTACAGCGAAGTCTTTGTGCCACGCTAGGTACTATACCTGTATTCCCAGGATGACAACCTAGCCCAAGTAGGCATCATAAGTAAAGTATTCACAGCAAAAATGAAAAGTGAATGTGTTCTGTCCTTCCTAAATCACATATTTTAATCTGTGAGATACAAAGAAAAGATAAAACAAAAATCACTTATCACTTTTGGATAGAAGTCAGAACTCCAGCTTAGTACTTCCACTGAGGGAGAGCCTCCTCCAGCATGACCTCAACAGTTATGTGTTGTCTTTTGGTGCCTGCTAACCAATTAGCAGACATGTAGCACAGACCCAGCCACAGTACATACAGCTCCTTGCAGAACAGTTACTTGGGAGGGATTTAGGAGACACAGGAGGAACAGAAGGTATCATGAGGAGTGAAGTAAAGGGAAGGAACACAAGACTTAAATCCATAGGAAACAGGGCTTCATCAGTTCCTTTATTCACCTTACAGCCTTTTTGATCAACTCTAATATTAAAGTTTTGTTGATTATAGTGTAAGAATATCTCCTATCAAAACAAGAAAAATATTGGATGAGGTACTTGAGATCTATTAGACTATGGGAACACAAATGGAACAACACTAAATTTGGAACATCCAAATGTTAAAAAAAACATTCAATAAGTACAGAAAGGTCTCCTCTTCCTGCTGTGCCATCCCTATTAGACAGTATAGAATCGCAGAATTGTTTAGGTTGGAAAAGACCTTTAAGATCATCAAGTCCAACCATGTTGAACCACCATCAGGCTGAGCAGCACTGAACGGGCATCAGTATTTCAGCAAGGGATGACCATATTATTACAGTACTTTAAAAAACACTGCTAGCAATTGAGAGCAAAAATATCCCCGGGTCAGTATTCAAGTGTGTTTCAGAGTTAGATCCTGCCATGCAGATAAGACCCTGCACAGGAGTCCTTGGCATTGTCCTGGTTTCGGCTGGGATAGAGTTGATTTTCTTCCTAGTAGCTAGCATAGTGCTGTGTTTTGGATTTAGTACTACAAGAATCATAGAATCATAGAATGTTTAGGGTTGGAAGGGACCACTAGTGGTCATCTAGTCCAACCCCCCTGCAGTGAGCAGGGACACTGCTAACTAGATCAGGTTGCTCAGAGCCCCATCCAACCTGGCCTTGAATGTTCCCAGGGATGGGGCCTCCACTACCTCTCTGGGCAACCTGTTCCAGTGTTTTACCACTCTCATTGTAAAAAATTTCTTCCTTACCTCTAGCCTGAACCTACCCTGTTCTAGTTTAAAACCATTTCCCCTTGTCCTAACACAGCTGGCCCTATGAAAAAGACGTTCCCCATCTTTCCTATAGGCCCCCTTTAGGTACTGGAAGGCCGCAATCAGGTCTCCCCGTAGCCTCCTTTTCTCCAGACTGAACAAGCCCAACTCTCTCAGCCTGTCCTCATAGGAGAGGTCCTCCAGCCCTGGGATCATTTTTGTAGCCCTCCTCTGGACCCGTTCCAACAGTTCCATGTCCTTCTTGTGCTGAGGGCTCCAGAGCTGGACGCAGGGCTCCAGGTGAGGTCTCACCAGAGCTGAGTAGAGGGGCAGAATCCCCTCCCTCGACCTGCTGGCCACACTTCTGATGCAGCCCAGAGTACGACATCCCTTCCTTCTGGTGTGTCAACCTCACCACTCAGCTTGGTGTCATCCGCAAACTTGCTGAGGGTGCACTCGATCTCGCTGTCTAAGTCATTGATGAAAATGTTAAAGAGCACCGGTCCCAGTACGGACCCCTGAGGGACACCACTCGTCACTGATCTCCATCCGGACATTGAGCCATTGACCACTACCCTCTGGATGCGACCATCCAGCCAGTTCCTTATCCACCGAACAGTCCATCCATCAAATCCATAGCTCTCCAATTTAGAGAGAAGGATGTTGTGGGGGACCGTGTCAAAGGCCTTGCAGAAGTCCAGATAGATGACATCCATTGGTTTCCCTCTGTCCACCGTTGACGTCACACCATCATAGAAAGCCACTAGGTTCGTCAGGCAGGACTTGCCCTTGGTGAAGCCATGCTGGCTATCTCGAATTATCTCCCTGGCCTCCATGTGCCTTAGCATAGCTTCTAGGAGGATCTGTTCCATGATCTTCCCAGGCACAGAGGTGAGGCTGACAGGTCGATAGTTCCCGGGGTCTTCCTTTCTCCCCTTTTTGAAAATGGGCACAACGTTTCCCTTCTTCCAGTCACCAGGGACTTCACCTGACTGCCATGACTTTTCAAATATCATGGAGAGTGGCTTTGGGCGTTGTATGCGGCCATATCTCAGGACTCTGGGATGCATCTCATCAGGTCCCATGGACTTATGTGTGTGTTGATAACACACTGCTGTTTTTAGTTGTTGCTAAGTAGTGCTTACACTACTCAAGGACTTTTTGAACTCCTGCTCGGCCAGGTGCATAACAAGTTGGGAGGGAGCACAGCCAGGACAGCTAACCCAAGCTGACCAGAGAGCTATTCCATACCATATAATGTCATGCTTGGGGGTGGTTAGTTGGTCAGTCAGGGGGGAGAGGGATCGCGGCTCGGGGAGTGATCACTGCTTGGAGAGTGATCACTGCTCGGGACGGGCTGGGCATCGGTCAGCGGGTGGTAAGCAATTGCATTGTGCATCACTTGTTTTATATATTCTGTATATTCTCTTACCATTATTATTACTATTGTTATTCTTTTCTCTTATTAAACTGTCTCTATGTCAACCCATGGGTCTTTTTTTTTTTTCCCTCCTGATTCTCTCCCCTTTCCCATTGTGGGGGGAGTGAGCAAGCAGCTGCGTGGTGCTTAGTTGCCAGCCGGGTTAAACCATGACAGGCATTTGTTCCCCCTCTGAGGCCTGGCTAGCACTCCCAACAGCTTTTTTAAGAAATCACTGCTTTCAGCTATGACACTTTTATTCAGCTGCATCACCCTTGCAAACATAAAACGGAATGGTTTGACTTGCATCATGTCCATGCCAACAATTTCCAGATAAGGATAAGAAACATATTAAGTATATTAACTCAGAAGCATTCAATCATTTGAATATGCCTTGCCATCACACTTTAAACCCCAGGATTTTAATTTGGTGCATCCTGAGGAAACTGTGTACTAGCCTATTTCTAAGTTTTGCTGTAGTTTGCTAAATCACATCACTATGCATCAGGCTTCCTTACAGCAATTCCTGAAAGTACTATTGTTCCTTATGGCTCCTTTCCTGTAGTTCTTTGTGCATGATACAGTACAAAAAACTGAACACCATGAGAAGTTCACAGTAAGCCACCCAAACACAGTAATTTGTTTTCAAACAGATTAAAGATGGCTTATTTGTTGCCAGCACCCAATAAATACTAAGTGTAAGCAAACAACACAGCAAAAATTTTTACTACCTATTGTTTGGGATTCCATTGAGAATCAGTCCCATAGGGAAGCTAAGATTCATCTACGTTTATCAGATATATCTAGTTGTTCTCCAGCAAGCCAAAACATGAAACATTCTCCTTCAAAACAAATGGAGATCAGTCCTCAAACTGCATACTAGTGTTTGGGGAGACACTGACATGTTTTTATAAAATCAATTTAAGATTATCACTTTAATTGCAAGAAAGTAATTTATGTAGCTGACTCACCTTTGAAGTTATCGAAGTCTGATCTTTCCGACTATCTGGCCCTTCATACGGATCTTCCATTAAAAGCTTCCTCAGTTTCTTCAGTTTAGGTCGACATCTCCTTAATTCCCAATAGTTATTGGAGAAGCCAGCAATCTACAAGAAAAAACAGCAACTCTTAAAGCATTTTAATCTACCCTTTGGATTCAGAGAAGCCTAGCAAAAATTATCATCAAAAAGTATTAATCTAGTCACTGAGAACAAGAATTTATTAATAGGGTAATTACTGTACAGATTAAACACTCATTGTAATATTTTCAATAAAAAAATTTACTGCAGGCAATGAAGAATAGAAAACCACTGTTGGTTGATGAAACTATGTTCACAGTGCATATGACAATGGGAACAACTCTTCTCTACATGCAAATGATACAATATCACCATGGGATATATTCCTGCACAGTCCTCATCAACATTTCTTTTCCTCTTAATGATAAGCTATGCTAGTGCCATAAAACCCCTCCTGTATTACCCCGTTTCCACCTTCCCCACTTCTACCCATGCTTGGGATCTACTTCGTGGTCTTTTTACACCTTAGTGAATCATCATATCACTAAGCACAAGTAAACCAGACATTAACAGCACAGTAAGTTACACTTGCACACAACTAACAAGACATCTCTGTTCCTTACTCTGATTCAACACACAAATTTAAAGCATGCAACAGGATGCTCAGGTGTAATTGATTCAACAACACTAATCTAATAAAGCTTTACCTTCAGAGTAATCCTGAGGTGTTTCATGGGGTACAGCTGGGACTTCCTAGAAGATTCTTTGTAGAGGACAGACTATCGGAAGCCTTTCAGCATTGTTTCTGCCATTTACCAAACCAACAGAAGGGGACACAGAATGGCAAAACAGGCTTCAGGTACATGACTCCTGACCCAACCAAGAGCCCCTTGTAAAAAAGCCTCCATGTAGTATTTTAAAATACCCTAAATGATTTACCAGATTATTTTTATTTTAAGGACGTCCATTAGAAAAAAAAAAAAAAAAAACCCAACCCTCACCCCCCCCCCCCCCCCTCCCAAAACTGACTTTAAAACCTTAACAGCACCGAGATTTTCTTTTTTTTTTTTTTTTTTTTTTTTTTAACGTGTTGATTTTTATTTGCCGTGTGGGCTGGGCTCCATCCTCCAAGCCCAAACCCAAGCAGCGATGCCAAAAAAAAAAACCAAACCCTAACACCCCCCCCCCCCACAACTGAACTTTAAAACCGTGGCACGAAATTCAGGTAAATACTAATTTCCTGGTAAACTTCTAAGCTTTTTTTTTCCCCTCCATGTCAAATAGCATTTGCCCAAGTGTTAGATTTTTTTTTTCTGCCAAGTTTTTTTTCTGAGCAATTTGGTAATGAACAAGAAGGTACTCTGCATAGAAAAGAAAATAAATAGTTCTTATTTAGAATTCAAAGCTCATAACTGGAGCTGGTCTGTGTGAGGTGAATAAAGTGGCAGATGCTTTGGCCGAGAGTATTAGCCTTGCAAGTGGTATAAAGAGCAGCACTGAGACTGCAGGAGAAGGGCAGTGAAGCCCCAAAATACTGGGTAAACATACTATCTTTTGCTATGTTTCACAATTTGCAGTGTCAATACACCACGCAATGTTTTTGAAGATATTGAGAGAGCTCTTAGAAAGAAAACTCTAAAAATAATTCCTAAGCAAATCACATTTATATTCTGTTGCTATGTATGACTTCAGAGGACTATTGAGATCATTAAGCATAGCAAAAAACAAATATGGAAGAATATTACTTTCTCATTAATCTACTTTAGTTTGAATTAACTTCTATTAGCTGAACTGCTGACTTCACGGAAGAAATTATGTTGTTTTGATTATTACGTTCATCTAAGGACAAGCAGAATTACTCTTCAATTATGTCATTATATCCATTACAGCAAATAATGACCTAGTAATAATATTTGCCTAACTATTTTTAGTAGAATTTTATTAACTATGCTTCAGAAGAGCAGAGAAAAATGAATTCTTTAAACTGAGAATTCTAAAATCATGCACTCCCAACAAATCTTTCCAGACAGTAGTTAAAAGGGAGTTGCCTTTGAATATATTTCTGTATTTAAAAAATAATATTCAGGCATGATATAGTATAACCTGCCTTTTGGGGAAAGCACTCCTAAGAAACGATTTGCAAACAGCTTATGTTAAAAATAGCTGCGAACACTGAGAAATTAGATTTTCTTTGAAAGCTTTGAATACCTACCACAAGTAATTACTATCCACTGAAAATAAACCAAACTTTTAACTTCTTAGAAACAATAATTACCATGCATTATGGATAAAGCCCAGTTGCCTAAAGGGCCCTAGAGCCTTTTTGGACACCCTAAGATATAGTGTGCCCCTGTGTATAAAGCATATTTATAAAGACATCCTCCTGGGGCTGTTCAAAGAACTGCATCTTAAGTGGTATTAGAAGCCTATGTTTAGGCAACTGAATTCCAGCCAGGTTTCACATATACATCTTGGATAAAATACAAGAATTTATAGAGAATAAGAAAGTAGAAAATTAAAGCAAACAAACAAAACCTCAGAAAGACTTACCTGTGAATGAATAATATTACAAGATACTTGATCTGCATTCAGCTGTTCTGGAGTTTTGCAACCAGGAATAAACAGCAGCATATTTGACGTATCTGCTATTTTCATCTCATAAGTTTTATCTTTGCTGCACAACACTGCTTGTTCATCCTTTTCGCCCCGGATTACTAGGCTGGAAAAAAAAATAGCACAAAAACAAAGATGTATTTTTACCTCTATTTCAGGATGAACACCTATTAAGCTTGTCTGATATTTTTTTCACATTTATGCGTTGGTAAAGAAGTTATAAACTACAGTTCTATTTGGTAGCAGCAGTCACAGGATACCAAAATATAAAGATACAATCATCAATTAATCTAAAATATCTTAACACTATGTTTTTTCCTCACCTTTTTGAGTTTTCCCACTCTGAAATACAAGTATTCAAGGTTTTTATGTGGTCAAAACCTCCCCACCTGCTTTTCCCCACAACCCCCCCTAAAACACTGATTAGGTGATGCTTAAAGCCTGAACTAGTTCAGCAATCTTAGAAATGAGGTTGCAACGAGAACTGTTCTTTAATGAGGACTGAAATTGGCCTGTTGTGAAACAAGAATGCAGACAGGAATTGCGCCTGTTGTGCAGTGTCCTTCAGATAATTCCGTCTCAAAAGCATGCACGTTTTCTTGCAAGTAATTCCAAGCAGGAAAGAAAACCTTCTAGAGCATTTCAGTACAAAAAAATCTCAACGCAAATCCCCCTCTTCAGCTCACATGTAGAGATTCTTAGTGAAGACACGATAACACCGAAGCAGGACCACAACAGAGGACATACTCAGTCCCTCCCAGGCCACCCTAAATTAAGTTCTCAGATTCAATTTAATCAAATTGCTCATCTTGCTTCCGAAAGCTTGCATACATGAACAAAGCTCAGCCGTGCCCCAGTCATCCTCAGCACGACTCCGGCCTCTGCCCAATGACAGCGGTCAATACTGCACCGACAGGCTTAATGACACACAGCTCTGAGAACTATTTTCTTTAGAGGGAGTTCTAATGTTGTGTAAGTTTTAAACTTTTTTATTATGCCACCGGCACTGCAGCGAAGGAAGAAACTGTAAAACAGTATCAAGAGCTTATCCAGAAACTACTCTTGGTCCTGAGTTAGAGGTCACATTCAAAAGCTTATCTAGAACCAGTTCTTGGTCCAGAGTGAGATGTCACATCAAAAGCTTATCTAGAACCGGTTTTTAGTCCGGAGTTAGGTGTCCCATAACGATCCTACAAAATGCCTATCCCAACACTGTACATCCTTCGCTCTCATGTTTGTCTAACTTACAGGCACTCCGCCACCCACCCAGCCTCGAGCATTCCAGCCCGACAATCTCAGAAGCCAAAGGGATTATTTTAAAGCCACAATCGGCCTTTCCTACACACAATTTTTTTGGCATCTATCTTTATACGCCCGACAAAAAAACTCTCCTCAGTAAAGGGGGAAACTCC
>NW_009259239.1:1785543-1798654 GCF_000687185.1 Egretta garzetta | reverse complement strand
CGTGGGCGGCGGGGCGGGCGGCAACGCCTCACAGAATCACAGAATCACAGAATCACAGAATCACAGAATCACAGAATCACAGAATCACAGAACGGCAAGAGTTGGAAGGGACCTCAGGAGATGACCCAGCCCAACCCCCCGGCTAAAGCAGGGTCACCTAGAGCTGATTGCACAGGACATCGTCCAGGCGGGCTTTGAATATCTCCAGAGAAGGAGACTCCACAGCCCCCCTGGGCAGCCTGTGCCAGTGCTCTGTCACCCTCACAGTAAAGTTCTCCCACATATTCAACTTCATGACTGTTTATAGAATATATTTATTTTAGAAGACATATGGCATTCAAAGTCTCCCCCACCCCCGCATCAATATCAGCAATGCACATTTTAATAAGTTGCTTACAATAAATAATAAAGGAAAAATGGGGGGGGGTCCTTCAGACTTCACGACAGCTATGAATATTACAGATGGGATTTTCTAGGCAAATCCTAAGCACTCGGTGGCTTACCTGAGGGCTTTATTTAATATATAATTATCGTTACACTGAGGGGCATTGCCCTCCTCAGCGGCAGGCGATTCCTGCCCGGTGCTGTCTGATGCGGGACGAACCTCCTGATTTGTGTCCGGCTACACTAGAGGCTGGGCTGCAAGAAAATCTCTCTGTATGGCGATAAAATACCATAGGAAGCCACAAAATGCCCTAAATAAAGCATACCTAGAAAATACCACAAAACCAGGCCCAATATAGGAGTCCCTGCCCAGCTCTGGGCAGCACTCTCTAGGTATTTCCCAGCTCAGAGCATGAGAGCAAGGGTGCAGAGAGGGAGTTCAGCGCCGGAGCCGCCATCATGGGGCCTGCCCGTGGCTGGGACAACACGGGTGGAGGCAGCTGCCCCACCGGCGTCACCCACCCCTGCTCCTTCTGCCATGACGGCTGTGGGGATAGTCTGCAAATATCTGCTGGCTGTCATCGCCACATGGTCCCTTAGGAGAGGAATTGCATAGCCCCCATGGAGGGGTTCGTCTCCCCGTGGCTCAGGGCCCAGCTGGGCTTCGCACTGTGGCCTGACCGGGGCGCCGTCTGCTTGAGGATGCTGTGAGGCAGTGCTTGAGCTAAAGCCATGGCAGAGATGAGTAAAAGCCACAGGGAAGCGTGATTATTGCAATGGAAACAACAGTCAGCAGCTTAGAGATTCAAGAGGAAGTTTATTGACATCCTTAAACCGTAAGAAAAAACTGAAGGCGGAGGCTCAGAAGAGAGAGGCTGAGCACCCCTGGGAGTCAGTCCTCTGCAAGGAGCAGCATAGGATGCCTCTTCCCTGCCTTGTCCAGGACAGCCGGCTCCCCAAAAGCTCACTGAGTTACTGCTGCGGGGCACATTAACACTCAGCCTAGTAGTGTGTTAGTCTGCTGTGTGCATTAGCTAACAAATAGTTACTCTGTGCTCCTAAGTTGTGTATACCCGCTTAGAGTCCCTCTGTGCTTGGTATAAGCCTGCACCAAATGACCTAGACAGAGAGGTCATACCACATTTGTGTTGGCACCAGAAGCAGGAGCTGGTGGGATGGAGCCAGCCCAGTTCGGTACCCAGCCTGGCAGAGAGCAGCTGGTGTTATATGTGACTGAGTCAGACATCTTCTGCCTTCAGAAAGTCCTCTGAGTAGTGCCAGCGATACAATTGGCCTTGGAGAAAACTTTGAAGCAATGAGGCAGTTACCTCTGTCACATGTGCAGTAGCTTAGTCAAAGATTCAGCCATCTATCATGTTTTTCTGTTTTATTTCAGTTATTGGACGGTGGAAATACAGTTGTGTACACAGGAAACCTGAGGCACTCTGTATAGTTTCTACTAATCTCTAGGTGCAGACTGATATGTGCACAGCCTTATCTGAGACTGTTACATTTTGCTTTAATGTAAATCTGTTCCTGCACACCTCTGAAGTAAACCAGAAAATCACTGTTCTACCAAGTAAATGCTCACACAGTTAGTGTTTAAGTAGCAGTGTAATTATGCTGGTTTTAATTTATACCTTGATTTGTGCAATTTCCCAATGAACTTGCATGTCTGCTTCTCCTTTTCACTCTGTGGAATAAGAAAAAGGCATTCTGATACAGCCAAGGAACTGAATCCAAGGAGTGAATTCATGGAGTTTGTACTTTAAGAGCTCTGCTACCTAACAGAAATCCAATGGGAAGAAAATCACTCAATGTTATTCAGGAATTGGCACTGATCTGTGGTCAGGAACATTTGTACTAGTTATTAAATTTTCCAATCAGTTTTGTTTATCCTAGTAGTTCTGGCTGTAGATGCTCTTTATCTTGTTTCCTAAGGAGCTGAAACATATATGCTTGTGCTGCCTGCCACCTTTCTCTGCCTGTCCCCCACTTACCAGTCTGGAAGTTGCTGTTTAAGTTCAGGCAAATTTGGCAGGTAAAGTTCCTATAAGTTTTGTGGAAATCGGTGGCTGGACAATATATTGGAGCCTCTGCTTAGGGAAAGCAACTCTGATCCATTCTGAGAGGCAGCAGTCAACGGGCCTATCAGCAAAAACATGAACATAAATCTATAGGAAACATGGCTCATTTCTCAGGAAACAACTTGTATTATGCTTCTGTTTTCACTGAAAATGCTTTAGAGCAGTGACCTAAGTGACAAAAAAATGGTTTGTATAGGAACTCATTAAGTTAGTTTCCTGAAACACAGATGCATCATTTAATGAGTTTGGATTGCAGAGAAAATGAGGAGAGGCTGAACTATCAATGTTGCTGTCAATGTATAAGTAAATGCATGCTGTGGTTAAGGGAGCTTGGTAGGATCCTGAAATTATTTTATAATGATGCTGTGGGATAATTTAGTTGCTGTAGCATAAATGAGTACTGTTTTCACTTTGAGTTGGTATGGTGGGCTGAAACTGTCATGGTTCAGGAGCATGTGACATCATGGTAAAAGCAGGGGTGAAACTCTCCTGTAGCAGAATGGAGGAAAGAGTTGGGAAGCAATTAATTCAGCCATCGCAACTGAAGTCAGTCCCCCCAGGTACACATTTGAGGCTTTAAGTGACGGCTGTGAGCGTACAACGGAGAGGTATGCCTCTTTTCACAGGCCTCAGCATAAGGGAGAAGTAGACTGAACTGCTAAATAGCCTGCATCCTCAGCTGGGCTGGGGAGGGGAGGCAGGAATGAAGTCAAGTCTCAAACAAGACAAGCTTTGGTGTACTTTTTCAATGGACTAACGTTAATGGAAATTAGTGTTAATGAAATCTGGTTGACTAACGTTGAGTGAAGTTAGCAAAACAGAAAATGGATTGTTGAAGACTGTTATAGTCTTGCCTTTGAAGTTCCTGGCCCTGTATAATGTTTCCCAGGACTCAAACATCAAGGATGTGAACAGCAAAATAAATGAAGGGCAGCTGTGATGAATCAAAGAAAGGAAGTTCAAATGACTCCAAAGCTCCACAACTAAGACATAAAACAATGAACCGCAAGATAACATAACATATGTTACAACAGTGCACATTACCAGTGTCAGGCTGTAGTCATCAGGCAGCACGTCAGGAGGATGACTTCCCAGGTGTGATTTCAATTCAAGTGCTTGGGAGCTCTACAGTAAAATGTAGTGAGGAAATTGGGCTACAAGAAATTGGGTGTTTAAATGTCAAAGAAAGATGTACACACTAGAAACTTCTGAATGTCTTTCAAAGCACAACGTAGGTAGCTGTGAAAATAAAAAGATAATAAAGCCAGCACTGGAAAAACTGACACAGCACCAAAGTTCAACACTGTAACATGTTATCAGCCTAGTGATAATTACCCAATTCACAGTTACAGTTCTTGGAGATTATTTCACAAGAGATGCTCAGTTTTACTAAAGCCTCACTAAGACTTAGTTCAAGGTTTTATTTTTTCAGCTGAAATGCCATCTGCAATGTTTAAAATTACCATGCATGGTACATTTTCACCCATTAAAGGAAAGTTTGTAATTGTCTAGAAATACCTGTCAGTGGATGTGCCCATTGTGCTTCAGCACAGGAGGTGATGGTGGCAGCTGGACCTGTAGGTGTGACTGCAGTCAGAGTGCGAGAGCTCTGAATGCTGTTTTGGCATGTTGCAGACTCCTGGGAGACACTGGGAGAACAACTGTCTACAAGGAATGTGCTACGTTTCCTTCCTAGGAGAACAAGAAAGAGAAAAAAAAAAACAGGACAGAAAATATAATTATGCCATTGTATAAATCCATGGTGCACACATTATAATGATGGTCTAGTCTGTCTCAAATGTAAGAACTGGGGAAAACTGCTGAAATGAACAGAAAGTAAGCTATGGGAACAGGAGAGAAGACCTTTCTATGCAACCCTTTGTGGAACTTGTGATAGAAGTCAAAATGAGTGCGATCCACAAAAGAGTTAGAGAAATTAATAAAGGTTAGATGTGCTTGTCTCTGTTAATCACAATGTTCAGGTTTTAGTCATAAGCTCAGGACTCTAAATACATTCAGACCCCCTAAATCACCAGAGCACACACTCTTCTGCTGTCCATTGGAGCTGGTTATTGAGTTAGACATAGTTTTAATTTTTTTTTAACCTTTTTTTTTTTTTTTAATGAATAGCTAAAATAGCAAAGCAGTAGCTTGCATATTCTATGTTCCAGGCATTGATTAATTTGTATTATCATGTCCCAGTAAAACCGTCATACCTGATGATGTCAGCCAGCAAAGCCCCACAAAGCAGAAAATAATGAGTCCGAGACTCAAACAGGGAAAATTTCAGCTAATTGCTAGAATAAGCAGATAGCTCATTGCTACCTCTGATAAGTGCTGTCTTGTCACTCTTCATAGGCCAACAGGGAGGTGCAAAACAGTTGTATTCAAAATAGCAGAAAATAAACAGTTGTACCAAATCTAAATATTTGTGTAAGCTATACAACAGCTTGGAGTATCTCACTGACATAAAACTGTTTCTGTGCTGGAAACAGTGAAGAAACACTCAAGCACAAAAGCGGAGAGCACATCCAAAAATAGCCTGGGCACAAATGCCATCAACACAGTGAGGAAATGACTGAGAATTTCACAGTACACAGCTGTGACAAACAACAACTCAGATTTCCAGTGCGTATGAGACAACCTGTGCTTAGGTACCTGTTCTGTTGTTCTGCCATTTCTCTGCAAGGACAGCGTATGTAATTGCAAACAAAGCAATTTGTGCCACACTGATGTCATTCACGATAAGGTGGGATAAACCTGAACAAGCTGGTACCCAGCCTATGTTCAAAGCTTCTGTCAGCAGGACATTTTTTTCAAGAATATATTAACTATAGGGGGACAGTCCATTTTAGATTTAGAGTATATGACAGCATGCATCTCATTTAATGCATGAGTGCACCATGAAAGTCTTTTGCTCCTTCTACGTTTTCTGGATAGATCTCCAGAGTGCTTCTACCACAGCAAAAATTGTAATTCAGACACAGCTGGCTTTGCTAGTTGGCAAAATTAACGGCAATACTTTACTGTGGGCACTAAAATTTAATCACATAATATACCTGCTGCTAAAATTGTTTGAAACAGTGTTGTCATTAGTATCTAGGAGATAAATGTCTACAGATAAGTGGAATTAAATGTATTTTTTTAAAATACTGTGTACAGTGTTTTGTGGCTAATTTCAAGGCTCAGTCCTTATTAATAGTGACATACTAAGCCTCAGTCTGTGTCACCTGGCAAGTTATCACATCGTCTCACTTCTTGCTTAACTAGTATCCGTATAGTAGTAACCTCAGAAAGTTTTTTTTGCAGTTAATGTGTTATTATTGTCAAGACATTGCTAGGGCTAAGCATTACAAGTATATCCCAGCAAACTACATACATACAGTATCTGTATGAATGTAAAATAGATAGATTAATTAATTTATGTGTATTACTAGGGCCTATGCCTAATGCATGAATGTTCCTGTATCAATTATATTTTTTGTATTCATTTTCTGTGTAGACCCTAACCATCTGTAGGGTTTTTTTCCTGCTGCTGAATACTAGAGCTTGTCATGAGGCCAAACATTTTTACTTTGTAATCACTGTGTCAGCGAGTAGCTGGAATTTTTTTCTTACAGCTCTGTGAGTAATGATCAGTAGTGAGTATATCACACGGGATACCAATGTCTTGAGATGCTAAACAATTTGACATCATGTGGTAAGCTAGAACGGGGACAACGGAAGTAACTTCCCATTCATCAGATGTTTTGGCCTCTCAGATCTGCAGTGACTCTCAACTTGGAAAATAGCGTCAAGGAGAGTTCCTTGTCCTCTCATCTCCTCCCCTCTAGGTGCTGGAAGCTGGGTCACCAGTTTTGGTGTGGACCTAACCGAACGGAATTGCCTTTCCCCTGGAAATTGTTTGGTACGTGGATGGGGAGGCTGCTCCCATCATGAACTGCTTGGGAAGGGGTGCTGTGTGAGGCTTGAGGGGAGATACTGCCCTTCAGCCCCTCTTCAGAGAGCTAAATGAGTTTTCCCCCCCAAATTTAATGATTCAAATGAGAGAAACATCAAAGGCAATTAAGAAACTTAGAAATCTTTAATTAAAAATTCCATGCAAGTTCCATTCCTGGGGGAGTGGGCGCTGGGGTCTGCCAGATTGGGATATAGGAGAAGCACAGCTGTAGCCAGCCCTATTCCCTGGTGGGGACGTGCAGTAAGTGGGTCTCCTGAGATGCTTCCAGGCCAGTTTTCTATACTGACATCTTTAAGAGTGACAATTTGGAGGGCTCCTCTCCAGAGAGAGGAGTCAATGCAGACAAGGAGGAAAGGTCTCTAGTCTCTGCTGGTTGCTGTGGAGACAGGCAGCATCCCACTGTGAAGGCAGTGTAATACAAAGGGGAAAAGCTCTGAGGGACATCACAAAGACAACTTACACCTTCCACCTCCTACCTCAGCCTGGCTCTGTTCCTGCTGTCTTCCTTCCAGCCTCTTCTCTTCCTTTCCTGATTCTCTCCCCCTCTTTCCTTCAGCTCATGTCCCACCTCTGTTCTTAGTGGGACTTTCTTCTCCCCATTCATTTTCTCTTCACAGCTTTTTCCTGTACCTTTTTCTCCTCATTTCACCCCACCTCCCTGGGTGAACTCACCTTGGTGAAGTTCTTCCCAAACACAACTACAGACTGATTTTTGGATGTTTGTTTGTTTTTTCTGCTGAGATATTGAGAGCAGGACAGTGTTCCCAGTACAGTTCAGCCTTGGCAATATTATTACCAGGTTCTGTATTTCAAGAGACCTGAATTTGTTCTTACGAGAAAAGCTTGCTATGCTTCTGCTTCATCCCAGTTATGTCTGTTGGTGCCTCCCTCTGCCAGTTCCTTTGGCACCCAGTTCCCCTGATGCAGAGCCGCAGCAAAGAATTCTGGTTCTCTGTAGCACCAAAATACCTTCTTTTTTGTTCAGTAAAGGGACTGGTCATATCGGATAATTTTGATATATCCCAGTGCAACGTGGTATCTGATTTAATTTAGAAACACGTGCTACTGAGTTTATCCCATTGCTTCAGCACTCCACAAGATCTGTAAATATTTTGAGAACCCAGGAGGTCCCAGATCAACACTTCCTTGCAAGGTGCTTTTGTAAAAGAGCATATTGACTTATCTAGCATTTTACTGGCTTTAATTTTTCATTTTGACTAGATTGGGCAGTTATTTTGGTGTTCATTGTGGAGGGAAATTAATGAGGGACTCAAGTTAGTTTGTGTTTGTCATCCTGTGCAAAAATTATATTGTCTAAAGATTATTCCCTTATAAAATTACCATTAGCTTCATTTAACAGTCTTCTTCTTTTGTCGAGCATCGATTCACGACGATTTTCTAACAGGCGTTTTCGTGATTTCCTGAAAGGACCACAGGGTGGCAGAGTGATTAAAAACATATCTGCTGGGAACAGTTTCTTTCACAGATGAAAACAGCCCAGAGTTAGGTGACCTGGAGTAGCTGGTGGTGGTGGTTGTCCCAGGGGAGCTGAGTGACGCCACCGGTTTGTAGCATTTCTGACGCCTCGCAGCACGGGTGGCACAACTGCAATGGCTGTGCCCCAGCGCAGCCTGTCAGCCGGCGGAGCAGCTTGGCGGGCCGGTGCTCCTCAGCCACGGGATGTCTCTGTGCCGCACGGCCTCACCTAACGACAGGATGCGATGTGGTTAGGGATGGAGACAATGCTGAAACCTCTGCTTTGTAGACTACTGTTTGACAAAGACTTTTTTTTCTTTATTAAAAGCCTCATCAATCATAGGGGAGTATGATTCCGTATCTCATGGCAGCAGCTGCTTGGCAGCCTGTCAGACTGTTTGCATCTGTTCCTGCCACCAGAACCACATATCCACAGATACATGCGCACTGCATGCTTGCACCCACCACCCACCCCAAACCCTGGCTGTGGTGCTCACTCTAGGGCACAGAAGAGCCAGATCATCTGAGGCAGAGCGTGCTTCATCACAGGCAGCGTGGAAGGAGCAATGGTCAACAGAAACTCGGGATGAGAAGTGGGAATAGGTAGCAAAGGACTAGTAAGGAACAGTGCCTTAGACTGACTCTCAGCTCTTAGGTGTTGCGTCCCAAAGCAGAAAAAAAAAGACATGCCCAATTGTTCAGGGCTGGTCACAGTGCAGAGTCAAACCGTCAGTTCAAGCCACTGCGGTCTGAGCAAACCATCAGAGCGCATTAACACAGATGTAGCTGGGGGACAGCTTAAGAGGCTGGCTTTTACCACTTAGCTAGTAGGTGTTGTCTTCACACTTGAGATGTGGTTTAGAAAGCAGTTCCTTTTCAGCTCTTAGTCACACTTCCCAGCTGACTCACACCTCCCAGCCCGTGCACTGAGCCCTGGACTATAACCTGGGCCAAACATACGACGTAGACATAGCTCAGGCTGAATGAGTTCGTAATTGCTATCAGTTAAATGCAGAATAAAATAAAGAGAAAACAAACCAAAGAAGAACTACTGGAAATACATATGAAATCTTCAAAGATTAATGTTTCAGCCAGTTTTACAGGTGCTTTTTGACAGGTAAATATTTTTGTGATGCTCAAAATTAGAAATTATTGCAAAACTGCTGAATATATGAAATAAGAGGGCTCAACTGTATAGAACAAATGGCATCACTGGCATTGGGTAGTGCAAAACGCTGGTTTAGCAGACCACACTGTCAACTTGAGTTACTGGCCTTACTGGTCTGATGTGAATTTCTGATCTTTTATCTTACTGAAGCTGTTTGTTTCCATAAAATATTTATCTGTTCACAGGAGCAAGCACTAAACCATGTACCCATCTCTTGGTCGTGCTTTAGCTGTCAGTCTGCACAGAAATCTCGCTATCTCTGTCTGGCCCAGTGAGTGTTTGAACATTTAATACAAAATGGAAAAGCTGAGTAAGGAGAGGCTTAGAAAGTCCCTTTCAGATCATCTCTGCATATCTCAGGGTCAAAATGTCTTTTTCTCTGCACTTCAGCTCACTATTATAACAATTACCAGGTCAGTGATGCATGAAATTTAAGAATCTAAACAGATACGAGTCTTGCTCTAGTGCTGAAATGTTGGACAGATTGTGATAAATTCCTCCTGTTATCTCACCATCGTGGCTTCTGCAGGAACTTGGATGTTATAATAGAAAAAGAGAAGTTTAAAACATAACTTTTTTTTTTTTTTGCTGAAAACTTGCTTTAGTCACAAGACTAAAATTAGCCTGGCCAGATGCATTCAGTCCTTTGAATCACACAAGCACTGATTCTTCTGACCAGTTCCTAGCAGACAACTTAAATTGTTCAAACTGAGAGCAGCAAATGAGCAGCAATGAATGTAATCTGTGCACTGCCAAGAATGGGAAACACTATTGTACGTAGCCTGAAAAGAGGAGGGGGGGCTGGACAATACCTGGTAGTTCCTCTGGTTTCCCTTGCCAGGGCCCTGGTGCTAAGGAAGTGAACCAGTTGAAACACAAAGACAAGTGAGGTCTCTTTGCAAACAAGCATGGGAATATAGAACACCACCACACCCCCCCCTGCTAATGTTCACTGAGTGCTGCAGGACCTACTTAAACAAAAGGCCAACTTAAAAGGCAAAAACCTATTTTGTACTTGTCTTCCTCAGTAACAGAGGGACGAAGTATTTTTAAATTTGGTGTTTACATAATGCTGGCTCTTATACAAAAGATGTTAGGAAAAACAAAACTGTTAACCGATCGAACGGCTCACCTGCTAATGCCTTCTCTCCCTCTCCATCTCCTGCTTCATCTTTTGCTACGAGGTGCTCAATGCTTTAATGATTTGTCTGTCATTTTCCTGTTTAAAAGGCTCCAGTCATCACAGCAAGGGAAAGACAGCCTTATGTGAGACTCAGGAACAATGTTGTAGGAGAAATGAGAAGTACACACACGAATATTGGTAATTTTTTCATGTGAATGTCTCATGCTAAAATAAGCTTGCAGAAAATTAATTTGTGAGACTAAAGAATTGATTTATCAAATCTCAGATTAATTTATGAAGTCAAAACATAGGCCACATGCAGTGTTCTTTAAAGCAGTGAAAGCAATACTCTTATTTCACTATGTAAACATTTAGCGTTTCACCACTTGGGCATTTACTCAGTGAGATAAGAAAGTTTATACAAATTACTGGAATGTTTTCTAAAACCAGTACTCTAATACAATGTTCCTATTCATGCATGATGTTCCACAGAGCGTCATGACCTCAGGGGTTCAACTGTGTGTAGCCCAATACCTTTACTGCATGCCAGAGAGCCTCCAGTGCCATCGTCACTGGAAGACACTTGAGCTTCCCCTCATGCCTTCCGTACCAACTCTTTGCCAGACCTATGTGGCTCTTTTACCCTCTTGATATTGCGGAGGATGAATTTTGAAGTGTCCCAGGGCTCCACCTCAAAGATCTGTCATGGCCTTGGGCTGAGGAATGCCTTACTCTTAGCTAGCTACCTTCATCTCCCTTAACTCCAGCCATGCTAAGGTGAAATGCAAGTACGTATTCCTATCTAAAATAGACACCAACTCCTAAAATTGATCCTATATTCATAAAAAAAGAAATCAATCCACTTCCCAGAGGTTACCTCAGAGGGATGTCTCTCTCTCTTGCTGTCAGGATTTCAGGCTCTGCACATGCTGTCCCACCTCTTAGAGGAGCGCCTTAATCTTGGTGGCCAGTCTCCCCTGGGAGGAAGGGTCAACACAATTTAATCTTTTGCTAGGCCTTATGTTCTATAGCAGTCTGTACATTAAAAAGAAGCAAGCTACAAACATCTAAACAGGTTATTTTATGTAGCTCATGATGGGCTTTTGGCTGAAACGTGACCCTTTGGGGTTATGTTAATTAACCATTTTTGGGTGACAGCAGGCTTGGAGTGACTGGTACCCCACTCCCTCATCTTAGGCACAGTGTAACTGTAAGAAATTTCAGTGTGAACATGTGGAAAAAATTAAAAATGGGATATCACCGCGCAAAGGCAAATAAGGCCATGTATAATCGTTAAATAATTCAGTACAGGAAATTACACTGCTCTGCATTTTCCAAGTTGCAAGGCTATGCAAGGGAAGATACGCATTTCAGGCTGCAATTCCACAAGCATCCTGAGTCAAGCTGACAGCTTGTCACTGTCCAGAGACAGCTTCTTCCCCCTCTTCCTCTCCCTCTTCCTCCTCTTTTGTTCCTGCTCCAAGCTGCCCAGGCCTACTCCACCTCGGTGCCAGCTCTGGTGCTCGTTGGATTCTGCACAGCTCTGCTCACTAGCCCAGAAGAAACTCTCCACTTTCTGCTACTCTTCTGCCTGTTTAGTGAATTAAATTGCAGCAAGCGGAGGTCCTCAAAGTGGGAAAACTGGTCTAAGAGACACATTGCAGATTGTGCTGCCGGACCTGAGAAGAACGGCGTATCCCCTTTTAGCAATGGTGAATGGCTGAATCAGCCAAACCTGGGTGATGGAGCTGAGGGCTTACCCAGAAACAGCCTGCAATGTACAGTGACATTCTCTTGAAATTGTCTTTCCTTCAGTCATGTGATAAAGTGCTTGATAAAAATTACTGTGTGAATTCTTTGTCCTAAAGATAAGGTCAGATGAGATGGTTGTTTCAATTCCCTTTTTGTTTCCAGCTCTGTGAATCTGTAGTTTGTATGCTTGCAGAATGAGTGGAATTAGAGGGTGTTTGCAAGTATTCCGCTTGAATGCGTGTCTTCCAAATTTACAGCAAGCAAGCTCAAGCTGTAGTGTTTGCAGTCCTAAGGTGTCCTCTCTCCCTGGCCCATTCCACGAATGAAATGAAGGCAGATTCTGGTTTTCTCTCTTTGCCATCCATGGATCTCTACTGCTCTTTGAGACCTGCAGAGGTGCTCATTAAAACAACTATGCTGGGTTGAAATAAGTTTTAGAACAGAGATTTTCCTGAGCTGGATGTGGCTGCTGTCTGCTTAGTGACCCTCTGTAGGTTTCTTTTCCAAGCACCTGTCAATTTTTTCCTTGACTCCAAGTCCTTTCTTTTACATCCAGAGCCTCTTTTGGTCATAAATACCGCAAGCCTGCTGCGGGTCAGGCAAAGAATCCCCTCCTTCCCGTTGTCTGCAACGTGGTTACTAACAGGTTCACTTGATTCCCGCTCAGTTTTTCTCTTCGTCCTGAAACTGTCGTCTTGGTCCTGAATGGATGACAATGTTGCAAATGCACAAGCGCATGCGATCTCCATGCACGCAGCGCGCGTGCAGGCGGAAATAAAGGCGACGAGGAGGCAATCAAGGTGTATCTTAATTGCACGTGTTTGTAAATGAAAACTATGGCTGGACCACTGCAAAATACGCCTCCGGGGCTTTTTTTTTTTTTTAAAAAAAAAAAGGCTGGGCTTTTTTTCCCCATGGAAAACGACGGATGGCAAGCAGCGCTCATGACCTTGCGCTTTGCCAAGACCAAACGCCGAGAGACACGCGCCTCTGCCCCCTCCTCAGGCATTCCGCATCCGCTGCCGCCCGGAGACAAAGAGGTGAGGCGGGCAGGGGGGACCGATGCCTGAAAACCACCCCTGGGTAGCAGATGAGCAGAAACCCGCACGGTGGGAGAGCGGCAGCAGTTTTTGCGGGTCAAAACCCGGAGCGACAGCCCC